>NC_026501.1:9334352-9483475 GCF_000182925.2 Neurospora crassa OR74A
TTATATATATTTATTAAAGGTTTTATATATAAATAAACTTTCTATTTATTATTATAATTGAGGATTATTTTTAGTATATCTTTAAATACTATATTTAAAATAAATATAGTAAAGTCGTACTATACAGTTAGCGAAGTACGTAGGCCTACGACGGTAGTAATTTCTTTTAGAAATATATATTGAAAACCCTATATTAATTAATTGGAAGTTAGTACGGATATATTAGAGATAGAACGTTAAATAAAAAATCTACTTATAAATACTTTAAAATCTTAATTTATAGTAATACTATAAAGACCCTTTCCGTCCAACTCCCGCTACTTTACTATATATTTATAATTAATTTCGAAAATCTTAAATATAGTTTTAAATGTAAGGATATATATATTTAGCGAATTAATATTAATTAAAATATAAACGAGGGGGAAAATTATTGTAATTAGGGATTTATTAGAAATAGATCCAAAATAATTTAATAATTTATATCGCTTTAATTATTCTAAGTAGAAGCCCTAAATAACTTCTCTATTCTACGTACTAGAAAAATATTTATAATTTATATCTAATTTAAAGGATTTAATAAAACCTTTACGAAGAAATTCTATCTACTCTTTAAAGAAATAGATAATTATAAAATTAGTTCTATTGTTAAGGAGTTTCTAAATATATTATTTAATAAAAAAATTTAGTAATTTACTCTTAATAAAACTCTAATATATAAATTTATACGAATATTTAAATTTTAGTATTTTAATTAATATTCGTATATTATAGCTTTAAGGCTCGAAATTCCTAATAGCTAAGTAAGAACGTAATACTTTTTAATTATTAACCGAACCCTATTAATATTATTAAAATTTGTATATACTTAATTAATAGTATTTATACTATATTCGTTAATAAATTAAATAAAATATAAATTATAGGTTAAAGTTACTAAATTATAAATTAATTAATAATTAATCTTTAATATATTATCGATATTAGGAATTTACTTACTCTAAATTATATTAGGGTCTCCTATTCTCTATAAAACCCTTATTAAATTATTAATAATATATTAAGGAGTTTTATTAGGAGGTAGTAGCAGGTGCGTATATTAACTATAGGAGGTTATAATAATATATAGGATAGTTTTGGTATTAGTTGGAACGTAAGTATTAATAATAATATTGTAGCTTCGAATTTGGATAGTACTATATCCTTATAGGTATTCGGTCTCTAATTTATTACTAATAAATCTTTAATAAATTTTTAAAATAAGGAGGAAAGATTTATTTACTATATTTAGTCTTTCTTACTAATATAAAGTATATTTTAATATACGCCTTAATATATAATAATTTAAGTATAGAATCCCTTGAATAACTTTCAATTATTAGTTTAATATCTAATTAGAATCGATTAAAGTTATTAGGGAGGCTAGTAAAAAAATATATCTTCTCTTCTAACTTCGAATTCTAATATTTTAACTAATAGCGAATATAGCCAATAATTATCTTAATAGAAATAAGTTAGGAATATAAGTAACGCTAATTATAAGGAGTATATTTTAAATAGGAAATACCTTACTTATATACTAAATAAATTTATAAAATAGCTTTAATTCCTTATAGCCCTATATTTCCCAATACATTCTAGCCGCCTATTACCCAACTAATTATAAAAATTATATTAATAAATAATAATTACCATTAATTAGGTTATAGTAATATAATTAAAGCCGGGGATAAATTATAGATAAATCTATACTTAATAATTCGCCTAGCTAAGGGGACTTTATCCTATTGAAGGCGGATTTAAAATAAAAGGTTTATAACTTCTTCGTCGACTATAGGTATAAACCCTTATTTATACACCTACTAAATTCTATAGTCTAAATATTTACAATATTTAATACCAATATATTTGTATATAGTATAATAATAGATAGCGTTATTCAAATAATTAGAGGAAGTTTCCTTCGCAAGCATTTTCCTTGCAATACAATATTGGATCTAGGATATAAGAGAGTAATTAGATATTAACTTTATTTAAATTACTATTTTATTTTAAAATACTACCGTTACATACCTCGCTCTATAGAGCCTTAACCTAATCTTCGGTTAAACTATTAATATTTATAATATATACTATACTAAGAGTAGAAGACTTAGGGTATTTTAGAATAGTAATTATATAGTATATTATTTCGATAAAAATGGAGTATTAATTGATATTATTAAATAAAATAAGCGTTAGGCCTATAGTTTTAACTTTTATATAATTAATATTATAGGATTAATTATTAATTAATATAGGATATATTTAAAATATATTAATAAAGATTTATTAGGAAATTATTAAGTATTATAATATTAAGAGGGGTTATATCCTTTAAATCCTTTAATTTATTAAATTCGGCTACTATACTAATAATTTACTATAATTCGAATATAATAGACGGTCTATTAAATACTTTATTATTCTATTTAATTAAATTAAGCCTAGTAATAATAGTTAAAGTATTAGCGTTAGAAATAGGGTTAGTACTTATTTTATATTAAATATAATAAATTAGAGATTAATTAGGGATAGATTACGTAGGTGTTATTACGAATTGTTGTGGAAGGTTTACGGAAGGGTGAGTTCGGGCTAATATTATTTGGACTTATATATTTCTTATTTGTAGGTAAGTTTCGTTTATTGGGATCAAAAGCGCCGGTTATTTCTCTATAGGGAAAGTTAAAAGGTATGTATGCGACGTATTAAAGGGGTGATAGTTAATTGAGAGATTTTCTATAGTGTGGGGTCGGTCTTAGCGTATCCACTTGGGTTAGGAAGCTTTGGGTATGGGGTCGGGTTATGTGAGTACTCTACAAAGTACCTACCTAGGTAATTCACGAGCCAGCTAGGTACATACATACTCCAATCTGAGATCGAGATCTCATCATGCTTGGTGATTTCCACAACTGAGGCTTACCCTTTATAAGATATTACGAAATTACAACCCTTCACCATGAGCAATCTTCATGCGCCTACTGTCCCCTCGGGACCGACTTCTGCCCCTGTCACCAACGGCAGTGCTGCCCATCTATCCTTTGCTGAGCTCCAGCGCAAGAAGGATGCTATCGAGGGGGAGCTCAAGGCGCTCAGCGGAGTGCTTGATTCGGTTGGTCCAGTTTATATCCTTCGAGCCTTCATCATGCCAGTTGACTGATCAAATATTCCAGCACGGCGTTGACATGAACACAAACCTCCTTACTCCCGATGGCTTTCCCAGATCAGATATCGATGTTGCGCAAATCCGCACAACAAGGTCGCGCATCATCCATCTTCGCAACGACTACAAGGAGCTGATGGCCTTGATCGAGAAGCGTCTGCATGAGCATTTCGCCAGCATCCAGGACGACGACGAAGAGTCAACACCTGTTCCCACGGATCAATCCGCACCGCTGCCAGACTCGGTACCCGAAGTCCTGGAGCAGCCATTTGCCAAAGTCAACAGTGTCGTTGATAACAGTCCGGCGGCCACAGCAGGTCTCAAGGCCGGTGATCTGATTCGCAGCTTTGGTTATGTCAACCGGTCCAACCATGACAGCCTAAGGAAGGTCGCAGAGTGTGTTCAGGGTAATGAAGGGGTAAGTCGTGCCAGGCTCTGTCCATCCTCAGTAGTTGCCAACCTAGAGAAAGCTGAGCTAACCGGGTATACTTCGTAGCAAAATATCCTCGTCAAGGTCTCTCGGAGCACGGCAGGGACACGAACCCAAGAGCTTCGGCTAACGTTGACTCCTCGCCGCGACTGGGGCGGTAGAGGTATGCTTGGATGCCATATCTTGCCACTATGAAAAGGCAACCGGGGCGAGATGATGGCCTGGAACTAGGCAGAAGAAGATTGTGATACAAGAGTAGCGTCATTGGGCACCAAATCCGCTCAGATATGTTAGGGAAGAATCAGGATGCGCCATTGCCGCCTGGAAATGAGGCCTCTTTGGGAATTTGCTTTGTAATGAAGGAAACGACGGATCTGAGACTGACTGGCATTCGAAAGATGAACCAAAAAGCCAAGACGCCAGGGGGTTCTCCCTCACCGTAGTAACGAGGCCAGAACCAAAACAAAACAAACGAGCTTGAACGAGCAAACCTGATGACAAAATGGAAAAAGAGATAGATGGATAAGGTCGATGCCATGAGAGTGCGCATTCACTGTAGCCCAACGCTTGAAACCTCTGGTAGGTTCAGTTCTTTGTTCCCGACACGCGACTGTCAGCACGTCAGCACGTCAGGAGCAGAAAATAAGACACGAACGGACGGCATTGCGGCAAGACGGAGTGAATGGCAGCCTCATCGATCGGTTTGACTTTGCGCGCATCAGGTTCGTTGCCTTCAGTTGGTTGAGGGTACCGCACTGACCAGGCGGGTCACGTGCCCGTCACCTAACAAGCACCCCGCCGCCCAACGAGTTTTTCGTCAAGGCTGGTGGCCCATTCATTCCCTTGAGCGGCGGTGCCTTGAAAACACAACATCATCCACCAGGCTGTCTGAGGTCCACTGCTTCCTCTCTTTTTGACCACACCCATTTTCCCACCCTCTGCAAAATCGCAAAGGTGCGTCTCTAGTTCGATTTGGATCCCTCCCTCCCTCGCCCTTATTTAACCATTCGATACCCCGCCCATCTGTGTCGCTCCGACCGGTCGATAGCTGACTTTCCCAAAAGGACTTGTTTACCTGCTTCTTTTCGCCTGCGATATTAAGCATCATACACAATGGCTGCCGCGACCCCTACTTTCAAGCTCGTCCTCGTCGGTGACGGTGGTACCGGCAAGGTCAGTCCACATCCCACCCTCCGCGAACATGGACGGTATCATCATCAAACACCATCGGCGCTCCAGTGTATATCGCTGTGCTGCGGGGTGGTGTTGGTGGGTACCCGTCTGCTTGCTGGGACTTGTTGCGCTAACATGATGATGCCATCACCAGACCACCTTCGTCAAGCGCCACTTGACTGGTGAGTTCGAGAAGAAGTACATGGCCACCCTCGGTGTCGAGGTCCACCCTCTCGGCTTCAGCACCGTAAGTCTTGATGGCCCTCGATTACAACAAACGTGTGCTTGCACGCGCGCTCGCTCGACGAACCCGATGCTGACCCAACCATCCCCCCGTGCAGAACTTCGGCCAGATCCAGTTCGACGTCTGGGATACCGCCGGTCAGGAGAAGTTCGGTGGTCTCCGTGACGGTTACTACATCAACGGCCAGTGCGGTATCATCATGTTCGATGTCACCTCCCGCATTACCTACAAGAACGTTCCCAACTGGCACCGTAAGCGCCCCTCATCATGCAGAACCCGTCACGACGTATGACAGCCCTCTCTGACAACACATCTAGGTGATCTCACCCGTGTCTGCGAGAACATCCCTATCGTCCTCTGCGGTAACAAGGTCGACGTGAAGGAGCGCAAGGTCAAGGCCAAGACCATCACCTTCCACCGCAAGAAGAACCTCCAGTACTACGATATCTCCGCCAAGTCCAACTACAACTTCGAGAAGCCCTTCCTCTGGCTCGCTCGCAAGCTCGTCGGCAACAACGCTCTCGTATGTTATCCCACCCCCAGCTCCATGAGAGGTCTGATGTCTAACTGTGTCTCTAGGAGTTCGTCGCTGCCCCCGCTCTTGCTCCTCCTACCGCCGTTGTCGACCAGGAGCTTATGGAGAAGTACCGCGCCGAAATGGACGAGGCCGCCCAGATGCCTCTTCCCAACGAGGAGGACGATGATGATCTCTAAGCGGATGGATAGGGTCGGCTTCAGGGCCCGGCTCAGGCGGAACACCCCTGGTCAGGAGTCATGGAGTTGTGGGAAAATGAAAGATTGGTAATGTCCGTTATGAAAGGATGAGCGGGTCTTCCAGACGCAAATGACAAAAAAAACAATTACTTCGCATTCGGGGCAGTCGCCGGTCCGGAACCAGGTTGGAGAGAAACTAGCCTTTTGTCACCACGTCGTCTTGGAGGATGAGGGAAAGCGGTCGAAGTCTGTCTAAAGCGAGAAAGACGAGACAGTAAAAGAGAGAGAGAGGTCGTCGATTTCAAAGGCCATTTTATGTTTTCATTTTGCAATGGGAAGTTGAAAGGGTGAGCTGCTAATGTGGTTGCTGTTGTTGGACTTTGCCGACATAGCTTACACGACGACAAAGATCATACCCCCATTATCACAGCATGTGGACATGACACTCGATCTGAATGAGAGAGCGCGAACTTAGCCAAAGCAACTGGGGAGGTAGACCTGCATGTTTTTCTTCGCTTTTCAGCATAAACGACTCCCGCTTTATTTAGTAGGTAGATTATCTAGATAGGTACACACAACGCACCACAAAATACCCTTTTGGTAGACACAGGTTTTAGCCACCACTTTATGGTGCTCATAGGCCGTCAATGAAGTTGAATGTTGATATCAAACGGCAACAATGAGGAACCGACGAAGCGATAAGGTTAGGCGGTGAGGCCCATCCGTACATACGTATGTAGTGTACCACCCCGCCGGCCGGCGCGTTCCAACGCCAAAGTGCTACGTGGGGGCGATGGGCTCGGGCTCCCTGGCATCCTGGCAATGACATCAAACCACAGCTTTCGTTTCTTTTGTCGTGTCACCCTCACAGGCGTTTTTGCCTGCCACTGCCGCGATCCCTTGCTTCTTCCACTTGCTACGAGTCACTGTGTAATTAGCGCCTGCGCTGAAATCAGGCCGCATGGCAAGCATGGTAATAGAAGTCAGTTATTGGCACAGCTGTACGCTGTAGTGTGAAATCATATTTGTCAGCGCCAAGTTGCCAAGCCGAGGGAAGAGATGGGGAAAGATGCCTGCCGACGTTTGTTGACTTCAACTTGGAGTTGGAGCGGGGCCAACGACTTCCAACAAGTCACGGCGGACAAAGTCAGGTCAAAGTCAGGTCAAGGTCAAGGTCAGGTCAAGGTCAGGTCAATGTTTAACGAACCGAACCAAAGGACCAGCCAGGGCCCGGCGACGGCCATATGAGGGCCACGGTCGGGACACGGTCAGCTGGTCTACGATCCGGTCTACGATTAGGTCTACTGTCAAGGTCTACTGTCAAGGTCAGGTCCACTGTCAAGTTCAGACAGGCAGGCACCTCTAGGCAGGCAGGCAGGTACCCTCTAGGCAGGCAGGCGGGAGTCAAACAGCCTGTAGTCAAGCAACGCCGACGCGGACGGGGTAAACCAACCTAGGCAGAGTCGACTCCATGACGGGTTCAGACTAAGGTATCGACACCAACAACCCGAGAAGGATGCCCACAAGCCGAGAGTTCGGAGGACCTTAGCCTTAGCCTTAGCCTTAGCCTCAGGACTCGGGGCTCTGTTGCGAAAGGTGATGGAGCATGGTTGGTGAAGATGAGGAGCCCGGCAGTGAGGTTAGGAGTAGGAAGGTGGGAAGAGCTGGACTGATTGTTTTTGTCGATGAGAGCCCGTCTACCAGATATTGGGGGCTTGAGACGGATGGGGATGGAGATAATGGGTGCGGCTGTACGTTCACTCGACAAGTTTACTCGGCAAGTTTACTTGGATGATGTCGATCGTTTTGGGTCGTATGTATTCGTCAGCTGGTTGATTATGGACGACTTACCGCGGGATAATCCAGTCGGCGAATCGGGCAGCTGTGGGAAATTGGAAGAGAAGTATTTGGGTCGAGACTGCTGCCTAGTGGCGGCAGCTGAGCAAGTGCTTCAGCTTCAGTTACCTAGTCGAGGTGGTGAAGGATGGAGATGGAATGGAACGTGGAGGGATGAGCATAGTGTGCTTGATTCGATTGATCCCGTTTCGAACACAGTCATGGAACGCTCGTTGGAAAGTGAGGTGCGGCAGGGGCGGGAAAGTTCTCTATCGGGCAAATTTGAACCAGAGGCCACCGTCGCCTTTCGCGATACGGCTCTTGCCTCAACATATCGACGAAAACCGGACTGAATCCTTCTTTCCAGGCAGGCAGTCGGTCCGGACTGGTCCAGACACAACTGGATTACCTCTAGTGATCTTCAGGCACCACAAAGTTGTCAAGCCTCTTTAAAAGGAAGGATCTACCTGTTGTCGTCTGATGACTTGAATTGACTGGTTACCTAAAGGTTGTTTCACTTGGTTCTGACGCCAAAATCCCTTCTGGCGTTGATAGAGGCTCCATCGATATGTTGACGCCCGCCTCTCTGTGTCATCTTCTCTGGCACAAAGCTTTGGGACATTGTTCATTTTATGGTTCGAACCCCTTCAGTCTCAGTTATATACGCACGAAAATGGGCACTGATAGTTCTCTCTCTGTCATCACTCGCCACCGAAACCGTCAAGTGCTTGCCTAACTTGAACAAAAAGGGCTTTGCGGAACAGGCCATGTTCAGGGTATTCTTGTGTTTCTGGTTCTCATTCAAAAGGGTGGTTGACCTGCGGCCTCATGGTGGCGTGAAACTAGATATTAGGTTGTTTCAACACAAAGAAGCAGCCTTCCATCTTTCCCTACCTACCTATCTCTACCTCCCTGTCCATCCCGTGATAAAAACAACACAAAGGGTACCGAGGCAAGACCAAATGCCAGGGGAAGGTGCACATGGACTGTGAAAGAAGAAGAACAAGCGGCAGAAGTAGACAGGAAGTTATAATCATCAGTATTGAGACTTGGTTTCCCCTTTCTATCGTTACAGATTCTACTCGTACTCCTACCTAGCTCGAAGTTAGATCCCATCGGACGGATGGAGACTAACACTCTCACAGTCACGGGCATCCCCACAGCCATGGACACTCAGGTCCTCACTGACACCGACATTGACCCCAAAAATCAATCAGACGGCGACAGAGCCACCACATGAAACGAGAAAAGCAAAAGAAAAGGGATAACGATACGGCCGCTGTAGTACTGGGTTCCATCACCGGCGGGACCTTCACTTGCTTGGCTGGTCGGTGCACTTTTTTTAAAGTGGTACATTCATCGGACTGTACGTTGAGGATTGCGAGACGACGAAGTTAATCCCCGTCTGAGTTTGAGTTCGAGAACGAGTTCGGATTTGTCTGCTGGACAAGGCGGTTATGGTTCCGGGGCTGGGGATGGTTCTGAGTCTGGTTCTGAGTCCGGTGCTGATGGTGCTAGGGGGGAATGGGCGAGATGGACGAGATGGGCGTGGCGGCTCATCGAGGAGAAAAAAAAATTCCTGGAGCCTTTAGCCGAATTGTTCACGGGTCTGACGGGTCTGGCGGGTCTGACGGGCGTGACAGACCAACTAGGTCTAGCTCGCATCAACTTCCAATCGGCCAAGAGCGAGGGAGGAGCAAGAATAAGATACGGGTCTGACTCTGAGGGACAAGATCAAAATGAAGAAGAGGGAAGAATAAGTCAGGACCCGTTTCAACTTTCAGGACCCCCGCGGCAACAACATTGGGGTGTTGGGCATGGTAATGGGGTGTTTGAAGCTGGGGATTATTGGAATTGTAGGGAACGTGACAAGAGGGGAAGTCTTGAAAAGGAATACGGGTATGCAGCCATCGATGATTGACGGTGACCGAGCTGGGGAGTAAGAGGGGAAGTGGTGTGGAGAGCACTCCCGGTTTCAGCAACACGGAGGTATAGAAGATGGAAGAGGAAGAGGAAGAAAAGAGGAGGTAAGGGATACTTGACTTGTGTTGCCTTCATCGCCTGATCGATCACTGGAGTCGCCTGGCGATAGGTCTGCGGGTAGTCGCGAGTCCGGTGAGGTGGTTACCTAATGTGTACTTGGAGGCATAAGTATAATATCGAACGGGCATTGAAGGACATCTGCTGTTCCACCGCTAGCAAGAATACCTCGAGAGTGAAAAGAATGACCATGACATTGATCAAAGGACATCAACATTTGATGCCAACATGTCAGGACACCGAGAGGAAGATGTACTTTCCGGTTCCGTCGAAACCATGACATCGACCAGGCCTTTCTCCTTGCTTCCTATACACTCTCACCGGCTTCAACAGCGCTGAAACGTAATCGCAAACTGTCCGCTTTGTCTCATAATCAGAGATTCATCAAGCAAGGTACTTCAACATGCACATCGCAGTTGACTCCGGCACTCTGCGGATGGAATACCATGATACCTCTCTACCTACCTCTAAATGGCCTTTAGGGACACTGGATATTTGTGTCTAAATTTACATAGCTAATGCTAATACGCATGGTAATGACAAGGTGGCTCTCGAGACGTCCAATTTGACGATTCCAAGTCCTTCCTTTTTTAGTGTAGCTCTTCGTCGTCGGAGCCGGTGCCGGTGCCGGAGCCGGTCACCCAGCGGAGCAAAGCAGAGCGGAGAAGACGGAGTGGACCCAAACACGGAACGGGCCGAGGGGAGCGGGTCACGGTACGTACACAACTCACGGAGTTTTTTGGTGAATGAGAAAGAAAAACCGAAACAAGTTCCCACCCCAAAAAATTTCACACGTGCACAGACCACCAGAACCTCTTCACAGGAGGGGTATAAAACCTCTCCCTCCCTCCCACCTTTTGGGATTCTCTTTTTCTCTTTTTTTTTTCTTCATGTCGACAATACTTCAGTGAGTCTACCCCCCTACTATTAGGATCTGTACCACTGAAAATGTTACTAACCACACCACCCACCAACAGGAGAATCATTTCTATAGTATTTGTCCTCTTTTGTGTTCCCTAAAGGAGCCACAGATCCCACCCGGGTTGATGAACTATATCCTCGTTTCCCAACAGTGAGGTCCCTTTTATTTTACTCTCGCTCTGCCTGAAAAGGTGGCGATCTTGCTTCACTGCATGATTGTATAGAGAGTGGCGATGATCTGTACCCCGATTTCCCAAGGTCTGCCTTCGGGCGCTTGGGCGGGGTGGGTTTCGATGGAAGTCTGACCGGCCTACATCACACACTTTTTTTTTTTTCATTGTGCTCTTGGGCTCCCTTTTTTGGGCGGCTCAGGACGCGAGGAAGAAAGATACCTGCTACCTACTTAGTGGCGGGTGTACTGCTGGTGGATGGCATGGGTGTGTTTTGCTTGTGGACATCACTGAACAGTTTGAGTTGATCTCAGTCGGCGTTCAGCTGTGATTCAGACGATCGCGATGAGGTCTGGGCTCAGACTTCTTGTCTTCATCGTACCTGGAGTGTTTGCATCATTCGACCCAAGTGCAGAGCAGGTCGGCAGCATCTGAGCAGAAGGAGGACTTGTCCCTGCACCATTGATGGAATCCATATCACAAGAAGTGTTCGTCGCGGATGGCTTGGATATCAGATGAATTGCCTTTCTGTTTCTGCTCGGCAGTTGGTCGACATTGTTTCGGTCTTGATGATGCTCCTGGCATTTGCCGCTGGCGTTCAAGCACGTTGCGCGATGTGGAAGTGTTCCTCCAAGTGTCTCGAAGCGATGTGCTTAAAGAGACAATCAAAGCAGACCTTCACGGATGTGAGAGGATCAGCCAATGTGCCTGCCTTGACGTGATTGCGGCGAAAAGCTGAGAGCTGTGTGATGCCTTGCCTTTGCTTCTTTGAGCTCCAACAGCAACAATGGCAGAGTCTTAGAATCTTGAACAGTCTGGTGTCTCGACCATTCTGCGTCCTGCTCCAAAGATTAGCGTTGTTCATTCCCATGAGGTAAACCCCAAACAAACTATTTGATACAAATCAATAACTTCAAATTCCATTTTCACTGTGACATTCTCCCCCCACGTTGCCAGGCCTCAGGCTTACACTCCATCCGGATATTGTACGGATGCGCAGAGTCATGAACCAACATTGAAAAATGCGATTGAAGAGGTCACTGGTAAACCAACATGTCAGCTTGAACCGATCAATCCCGTATTCTCTTACCGCTTGCAGCGCAATGCAACGCTGACTTATACGCAGCAAAGACACTGTCGATAAGATATTTTGCGCTCAGCTCGTGGCAAGAAGCATTGGTCAATCCCTCATCCCAAGCAACTATGTAACCATTGACATTAAGAGGGGGGTGCCGTGGTCTCTCTATTGATTCGCCGTAGGAGCAGTCGTTCGTCTTGCTACTGCGTATAGTCGTTAGTCTGCCACTAGCGCTCAGCATCACCGTTGAACGACATGATGCTGCATTGACGCCCTTGACAAGATTGCGATAGCCCTCGATAGTTTGACGCAGGTGACAACTTGAAGACTATTAGATTCTTAGCCGCCTTGACTAGTCAGGGGCAAGATATTAGGATCAATGTCGTTCCTGCAGCTCATCGCGGTGTACCGGCATAAATGTTTGCAGTAGTCTATGATCAGACTCCAGAAGGCGCCACAACAGCAAGCCTCCTCCCAAAAAGCAATGGGAGGCTTGCGTTGGCGTTCCGGGGAAAGGAATAAGGGGCTTGGTGGCAAATTCACTCCTTTCTTGTTGCTGGATTGCTAGGATAGGTCGCAACTGGGTGCCGAGACAGTCTTGAGCCATGTAGCAACCGCTGTTTGAGGTGAGTCAAGCATTTCTTGAACGCTGACCGAAATTGAAAGCCACTCCAGAGTATTGGACAGTTTATACAATGAATTGAAGGTATCGTCGTTTAATGGGGGTTCTAGGGCTGACAGGGCTTGCGCAGCTGACGTTGGCCAGACCTGCCGAACTCCGCGCCCGCAACAGAACCACGGTACGTTCCCCGCGAGCATCTACAACCCAGACCGTGGTGGATCCGACTCTGGTTCGAGATTGCCGCCGACGAGGTGACCCAGCTCCTCGGTGAACATAACATCAAGGCTGCCCGTTTCATGCGGGGGTGGGTGTTCGATGTGATAGCTCAAGGCAGGTTGGTCGATGCGGCTGAACTGATTGAGAACGTGCCCATGCTGCTATGTCAAGAAGCTGGGTAGAAACATTTGCGTTCAGGCATTGTAATTTCTCACGTGGTGGCAGATGAATTGACCGCCGAAGGACATCAGCGCCAGACCGATTCAAGGAGAATATCCGAAACTGCAAAGCCATGCGATTTTCAAGGATATTAGGCATGGAATCGAGCCATGTGTGCGTAGGAAGGTAGGATAGCAGTAACAGCAGGATGCAAAACAGGAAATTATTGAAAATAGTTAAACGGTGTAAATCCGATGAAGTCTCGCATACACCCTGCTGACCATGATGCCGACCCAGTGTCTGGAAGGACTGCATACACTCTTCAGGGACGTCTTCGTACACTTGTACACTCAGCCGGCCGGTCGGCAAAATAAGGAATTCTTGCACGGAGTCAGGTCATACCCCGATATAACGTTGAAACGGAAAATCCCGAGTAAATTCGAGCGGGGACAATAAACTGGGGTACATCCGCCACCAAGCTGCCAGATTCAGCCTTTCAACATCAAGTGTACACCTAGTTGTGACCAGTGTGCATTATGCCTTGCATGTGAGATCAGGTAGAGTGCCGTTGCCGGATACGAGTTTTCCGGGCAACAACGCATGCCCGGGATGACTGATGGACTTTCTAATATAGGCATCCGAAAAGGGATAGGGCACACTTGAATGGTAAGACCACTGTGCATGTAAAAGGTTGCTTGATGATAAAGCATTGGAGTTGACATTAGAGTGTTGTGATTGGTCTCTGGATGACCTAATGGTAAGGTAACTCCGACTTGGAGGATTGTTTATGGGTTGCGGTCAACGAATGTGTCGTACAAGGACTGACTTGGACGGGCTGTTGGTGTATACTGTATAGACAGCTTCGAAGAGTGGTTTACTCAACCCTTTTAGTGTTCAGACCCATTCGTTAGTGTCAGATCATGTCAGGGAAGGACGTTTTGGGGGGGTATGATGGTTGTTAGGTCTTGATAAGGAATACTGGGTGTGATGAAGGAGGGTGTGGGTTACACTTGGACGGCCGACGCTTGGATGATGGCATGTCGTTCACGATCCCAAGTCCAAGGTTCAGGACGGTGTATTGATGGGCCTCTTGTCCCGCAAAGGGTGGCTTGAACGGGTTTTGACCAAAATTAGGGACAGTGGATGGGCAAGGGAAATCATTGGCTCCTGAATCTCACCCCGGAGATTTCACTTTGCTTTTTTGGCGGTGCTGAGCCGTGGACAAGGACAAGATGGTGATGCTGCAGGGCTGGCCCTCGTGATTGACATGTTGACTTGACCGCCTTATGGGCGGGGGAAAATGCGAATCGTATGCGATTGATTACCCGAGATCTTGCAGGTGATTCTCTTGCGGCGTCAGTTTTTGGGGATGAAAAGGGCCCTGATGACAGTTCGGAGTTGAGAAGCACCGAGGCTGACACCAAAGAGCCTTGTCTCTCTGGAGCCTTGAATGCGCTTCTTTCCCCTATGGTAGAGGTGACCAAAAGCGAGAGAGGTGTCGACAATGGAGCTGAAGGTTGCCCGGCGCAAGACTGTCTCAGTCGTCAGTTGGTGATGGCGGGGTTATCCGAACAGCCAGCCCGAGCCGCCCGTGTCTTTGGAGTCGCTGATGGACCCCGCGTTCCATTTCCAGGACTGACTGGCGATGGGCTGAGTTTGGGTTGCGCTTTGGGGTATCATTATTCTGCGAAATTGGAAGAGGAGGAGGGTCGTCAGCCGAGCCGAGCTGTAGGTAGCACAGTTATCACATTTGGCAGGATCAAGACAAGAAAAGGGAGGAAGTGGAAAGTGGAAGCTCGAGGTAAGTACCTTGGTACTTGGGCATTCGAATTCCTGCACTTCATACATAGTGGAGCCGAAGGAATGCCCCAAGAACTCACAGAACCCTAACCCCCAGATGCCACGACCACACCTACTATGTCTAGCGACGCCATTTTGGTCAAGTCTGTCTGACCAAGACACACACACACGGTGACAGGAGGGTGTGTGCCAGAAACATCCATGATACCGCGATATCTTCTCGGTGAGGCCCGCGGAGTACTCCGGTCCGAGGCGGGTTTCATCGCGGGCTCGCTTGATGGACGTTAAACCTTTTTGATGGTCTTCAGCCCTGTCCGGAAACAATAGTCATTCAGTCAGTCACATATTGAAAGGAACTGGCGACACGCCTTTTGCTCGGCGATTCCATCTCGGCGAGGAGGAGGATGCCATCAGGAACCAGGACGACCAACAACCGACGGCGAACTAAGAGTGAGATGATAACGCTGCGCCAATGTCCTCTTTATCACACTCAGTGCGTCATGGGCTGATGTTCCGAACACTCAGTCTCCAGTCTTGATCATGGACGAAAACTCGACGAAAATCGAAGTCCGGGAAGGCACATGGAAGTGCAGTGAGAAATCTCAGGCTTGGAGGAGACACCGCTGCCCTGCATCTGCAAGGTACCCGGTACCTTCCTTGTCTTGATGGGAGAGCTACGGTGTGAAGGAAGGAAGACAGACACTTTGGGCAAGAGCAAATGCTTCTGGACCGATCGGTCAATGGGCAAGAGCTTCGTTGACTTCTGCAGTTGGTCACAGGTCGGAGTTTCACTCATACGCAGGGCAGCCAGGGCATGAAGCCCTCGTCTTTTCTGCTTCCTGAATTGGAAATGTCCAAGACAACCAAGACAATTTGATGGACTAGACTAGGCAGGCAGGCAGGCAGCCAGGCTTCACACTGAGTTGAGATTCTCACACCGACCAACCACTACTACGAACCTCACATTTTATCTTCACATTCGTCAACATCACCAGACTCATGATCAATCAGCACCTCTACGCCACAGGCAACTTTTCGGCTTTACCATGACGACACAAGGCCAAATAACCACAAGGACCACTGCGTATCCATACTCGCGGCACCACAGTTAGCCATCCCGATGCGGGGATTGTGGGCATTGGTCAGTCATCCCAGACGGCCTCGTGTGGCTTGCGGTGGCACTCCGGAAAGGCTGACCCGGCCAAGTCTTTCCAGATGTCCTGATGCTACCTTGGCTACTTACCCCTTCCTCCCCATTGCATACATACTGTAGAGGCAGTACCTCGCTCACTCACCACTCATCCCACCTCACTCCTATACTACAACTCAACCAGGGTGATACGAGTTGACAAGTCGGCCTCGACCACTCTGCTGCAGTTAATCTCCACATCAACTGTTACCGAAATCCGAGTCTACTGCATCAAAGCTCGACCGGCCAACCGAGATTGACCCGATCCTGCCACGAGTTTTCCCTCTGTCAAGAGTTGGAGACGGAACAATGGCACCTCCAGGTTGTTTTAGTGCAGCCGTTGCCTCGTTCACAGCAGCAGGCTGCTTTCATGAATGAGTTGGGCCTTAGCTATACGGTTTACCCAAGGCCACAAGTGTGGTGATACAACATGGCGGCCATGCGCTTTTCCTGTCGTGTAGGTTCGGAATCAGTCTCACCCACTGCCTGCTTTCCACTACACCGCCGCGAGTTCATGTACCTTTCCTGGGCTTACCTTACTTATACGGATCATGCCGTGCTCGCTACACCCACCGGCTGCTCCCATGGTGCCGGCTACACCACCTATGCCAGCTCCTTCTTCCTCTTGCATTTCCAAGAGCAAAATCAGTCTATTGAGAGCACTAGGGGTCATCAGATGCACCATTGTCAACTAGCCCAAATATTACCGTCTTATCGCAACCCATGTTAGTCGTTTGGGAAACTTACAAATATATCCGTTGTAGAATACCAAAGTTTCCCAAGGCTGGCCCAACACGATGCTACCCTCATCCATATACCCCTGCCGGGATCCCCTCCCTTCCCCCAGCTCCATGACATGCAAGCAATATGGGCTATGCAATATTGTCCATCAGCAGCTCACACTTTCTGGTACGATGAGATGGTCTGCACTACACTGGCACACCCTCTCTCACTGTGCTCACATGGCAGCATCAGAACAACATCCCTCATCCGGCACCCACACCTCCCTCCATGAACTTGGCTTTTCGCTTACCGGCAACCACCAAGAAGGGTGGCAAGGGTGTCTGTTACTCTCCCGTTGGCTTGTTGCAACCAAAGATTCGAAGAAAAAAAAAAAAAAGAAAAAAAAAAGTCACTGGTACTTCGTATTGCCATTTCTTATTCTCATGGCTCAACTTCGCCTACAGATGTCAGCCATGGTGTTACCTGGCCATGGAAGATATATAGCTATCATGTTCTCCTTCATCGGTAATGCCTCCTTCTTTTTCGATATCCCCTTCTCTTGAACTCGCTGTCGTGCTGGTGTCCGCCATAGGACATAACACTTTTCCATCATGAGGGCAATTCAAGCAGGGGCCGTCTTGACCTCTCTTCTTCTGTCTTCAGTAAGCCTCATTTTTGACATGTGCTTTGTTCTCATGATCCATGGCTAACTATGCGCCCAGCTACCACTTACACTTTCCCAACTCGTCATCCCCACCAATCTTCCAGGCGTTTGGGAATACGATGGTTGTTATACCGAGGTCGACCGAACCATTGGCGCGGCCACTTATGCTGATGGCGAGGACATGACCAATGAGGCTTGTATCTCCTTCTGTTCCGCAAGAGGCTTCCAGTATGCCGGAACCCAATACGCACAAGAGTGTTATTGTGGTGAGAGCATTGCCACTACTGCTCAAAAGCTCGAGGATTCACAATGCAACATGGCTTGCAAGGGAAACGCAACAGAGCCGTGCGGAGGCCCCTCGAAACTGTCCATTTTCCACAGCTCTGCCGCCGTCGGGCCTCAGGCGAACCCTGGTGTCAATGGCTATTCTCTTCTTGGTTGCTACTCGGAGGGGACAACCGGTCGAGCACTTACCTTCGTTGTTGGTACCATCCCAGGCGCAAATATGACGGTGGACAAGTGCACGGCCGCCTGTGATGCTTCTGCTTACAAGTACGCGGGTGTGGAATATGGCGGTGAATGCTGTAAGTTTTCTCGAAACCGCTTGAAAGGGAGTCCATGCTGACTTTAGCAGACTGCGGTAATCGCATCTCGAATGGAGGTGCCCCCGCGACCAGCGGATGCACCACGCTTTGCAACGGCAACAGCACCGAGATCTGTGGCGGTGGTAATCGCCTCAATATCTACATCAAGGGAAATCCCCCGCCAACTTCGACCGTCTCCGGCATCATTGCCATTACATCTTCAGCCGTTCCTGACCCCCAAGACCCCGCTCAGCCGGCGTCCGTTGGAAACTACGACTGGTACGGATGCCGCACCGAGGCCACTGGCAACCGTGCTTTGAGCGCTGCTACCACTGCGTCGGATGAGATGACACTCGAGGCCTGTAGCGCCTTTTGTGCTGCCTACACCTTCTTTGGTGTAGAATATGCCCGCGAATGCTACTGTGGCAACAGCCTCAATGCCGGGTCTGTGGCCGCACCCGACTCTGACTGCAGCATGACCTGCGCTGGTAAATCCACAGAGTACTGCGGCGCTGGAAACCGGCTGTCTGTCTATGCCAAAAATGGCACCGAGCCCCCAAGCACAACAGTCGCTCCTAGCTCCACCGTTTCGTCTGCAATCCCCCAACCCACCGGTCTCCCCGAAGGTTGGGCTCCTCAAGGCTGCTGGACTGAGGGAACCACTGGCCGTCTCCTCAATCACCAGGCACCCGACAGCCAGACTAATTCTCAGGTTGTCTGTGCCACGTATTGCGCCTCACAGGGATACTCCATCTCCGGGACCGAATATGGCGTTCAGTGCTTCTGCGGAAACTCGCTCTTTAACAGTGGAGCGAAGGTTGACGACAGCCAGTGCAGCGTCAATTGTCCAGGGGACGCAAGCCAAAAGTGCGGCGCAGGTGATAGACTCACCATTGTTTCCCGTGGTGAACCCCAAGTGGACCTTCCTCCAGCTCCGAAAGGGACGGTGGGTGACTGGGCCTACAAAGGCTGCTATGAAGACAACCTCAACAACCAACGCACATTCTTCTGGCAATCCGAGTTCCCCAATGTCATGACGCCCAAGATGTGCCTCGATCGATGTGCCGAATACGGATACATGGCTGCTGGTCTCGAATATGGACAAGAGTGCTACTGCGGTGACCCGGCCAACATTGGGACATCCGGTGCCACCAAACGCCCCGAATCGGAGTGCAACATTGTCTGTCCCGGTGAGACATCGTCCATTTGCGGTGGTGGTAGCCGCCTCACAACCTACTTCTGGACAGGAACACCCTTTTACTCGTGGGACTTCCCCCAGGATTATAGGGCGGGCAAATATGAACTACTCGTCAACGGCGTTACCGTTCCACTGATGACGTCCGAAACCATCCAAGGCAAAATCAGCTTCCTTTCCAAATGGGGAACTGGACCTGCCAACGAAACGGGTGCATATGAGCTCGATCTGTCCAAGATCGGTACCAATGCGGCCTTCCGTGAACTTCATCTCAAGACTGATGTATTCTGTGCCGGTGGTGTGACCTTGCCCGACAAGGTAGGCCGCCAGCTGACTGTGGGAGGTTGGTCTGGAGACTCTACCTACGGCACTCGTCTGTACTGGCCTGGTCATGACTGGGAGGAAAACGTCAACGAGCTGAGCTTGCAAGCCGGTCGCTGGTATCCCAGCGCCATGATCATGGCCAATGGCTCCATCTTTGTGATTGGAGGCGAGACTGGCTCAAACGCTGCCGCTGTCCCTTCCATTGAGGTCTTGCCCTATACCGGAACCAAACCACTCTTCATGGAATGGCTTGAACGCACCGATCCCAACAACCTCTACCCC
The DNA here is from genome assembly GCF_000182925.2 of Neurospora crassa OR74A. Classification (NCBI taxonomy): domain Eukaryota; kingdom Fungi; phylum Ascomycota; class Sordariomycetes; order Sordariales; family Sordariaceae; genus Neurospora; species Neurospora crassa. The sequence continues at coordinate 9,353,919 of NC_026501.1, forward strand.
TTTGTCGCAGTCCTGCCCAGCGGTGGCATCTTTGTCCAATACTGGAACGAAGCCAGAATCCTAGACGAGAAGACCTTTGCCACCATCAAAGTACTGCCCAAGGTCCCCGGCGCCGTCAATGACCCCACATCCGGGCGCACCTACCCCTTGGAAGGCGCCGCCGTCCTGCTCCCGCAGCGCTACCCATACTCCGAGAACCTTGGCGTCCTCATCTGCGGCGGTTCCAACGTAGGCCCCGGCTACGCCCTCGACAACTGCGTGTCCACCCGTCCCGACGATGCCAACCCGACATGGGTCATCGAGCGCATGCCATCCTTCCGCGTCATGCCATGCATGGCTCCCTTGCCGGACGGGACTTACCTGATCGCCAACGGCGCCCACCACGGTGTCGCCGGCTTTGGTCTCGCTAACAACCCGAACCTGAACGCCCTGCTCTACGACCCTACAAAGCCCTACGGCTCCCGCATCACAGTCATGGCCAACACCACCATCGCGCGCATGTACCACTCCGAAGCCATTACTCTCCTCGACGGACGCGTCATGATCTCCGGCTCCGACCCCCAAGATGCCGTCAATCCCGAGGAATACCGCGTCGAGGTGTTCGTCCCGCCTTATCTCCTCAACGGCAAGCCGCGGCCGACATTCACCCTCGCAAACAGAGACTGGGACTGGAATCAAAAGACCATTCCCTTCACCCTTGGCGCTGCCGCCCGCAACGGCGCCATCACCGTCACCCTTTTGGGATCGGTATCTAGCACCCACGGCAACTCGATGGGCGCCAGGACCATCATGCCCAATGTGCAGTGCACGGGTACGTCTTGCACTGTAGACGCGCCGCCTAATGCGCATACTGCGCCGCCCGGATGGTATCAGTTCTTTGTACTGGACGGAGGAGTGCCGGCTGTGGGAGTGTATGTGAGGATTGGAGGGGATCCGGCAGGGTTAGGCAATTGGCCTAATACTGATGGGTTTTCGAAGCCGGGGATTTAATTCTATGATGGTTGAGATTTGGTTGATTGTTTAGTTCTCTTCGTTTGTTGGTTATTGTATGATAGTTTTTTTTTTTTTGTTTGGGTTTTTTTTTTTTTTTTTTTTTTTTTTCCCCTTCTCGGATAGTATCTGTACTTTTGGATGCGGAAGGTGGGCTTAGCATCTCTTGAATATTAGGAAGGAACACGATGGATATCCCCTAGTCCCAGTAGCAGATGGAGAGTAGTGACTGGTAGTGGTGTTGGTAGTTATCGTTGGACCTGACATAAGATGATATGGCTTCCCTTTTTTCATACCTAGGTACTCTCCCGCTGATATCTTGTCTTGTCTTTGTGTATGGTTTCTCTCTCTTTTGCCACCGTAGGGGTTGACAGCGTAAGGGTAAGAAGGGTATGAGATGAAGTGATACCAAACAAACATGAATCTTTTTACACAGGTACCTACTTATATCCTTCACAATGTCTATAGTGCAATGCATGATCGTGCAATCATTCGTCTTGTCCTTGATCTATTCTGTACTCTATGACAATCGACTAACATGACTTATAACATGTCTTCTGATCATTTTTACTATTACCTACCTACCTACCTATCAAAGTAAGTAAGAAATACTCGCTGCCGCTACCACAGGGTACATACACAGTTACCTAGGTAGTCAGATCTACCATAGTCAGTCAGTGTACGTAGGCACTTGAGAACATACCTAGGTACCTACCTGGACTACCTGTCCAATTCTCTCGTTCGTACAATTTTTCTTCTACAGCTATTGGTTCACTCAACTCAACTTAACTTAACTTAACTTAACTTACTTTGACTACCTACCTAATCCAACTCCACCTATCCACTGAAGAACCCAACTAGACTAGACTAAACTAAAGTCACCTAATCCCGAGACCGAAGCCCCCAAGGCGAGTTGCAACTTAGCCTCCTCTGGACAATTGACGATTAGTGAGTGGATTAGGTTGGTTGGCCATTTTTGTCGTGTGAGGTACCTAGGTACTTTTCACGAAGACCGTACCGTAGTATAATAGATGCAGCGCTGTCCTACTAGATCAAGTCGAGTGAGAGAGATTTGTTGTAGCGGTTATGATTATTATAGTCCCGGTATGAAGTTAGATTGATGGATGGATGGGGGTAGGTAGGTAGGTAGGTACCTACTCGCAGTAGATGGACATAAAGTACAGACAAAATAACTAAAATACCAAACGTTCACTTTCCACAGATATCCCTCCCCAACCAACCAATACGGAACGAACAAAACGAACTCCTCACGAACATCAGTAAAAGATCCAAAACAAAATGGCCTGCAAATTTACTAAATTTCACTATTCATAAAACCTATCTCTTGCGTCCCTACGAATGCGTAGGCATAGCCACATCCGCCTTCTGTCCAATCGCGTCCTGCGCCGCCCAATGCGCCGTCACCGTCTTGAGCTGCGTATAAAAGTTGACTCCCGGCTTTCCATAAAACGTACTCGCTCCACCCCCCGCAATACTCTTCTTGTTGCCCGTAAAGCTGAACATGGGCAGAGGCACCGGGATCGGCACATTGATACCGACCTGTCCGGCCTCAATGCGTCTCCTAAAGGTTTCCGCGGTGGGACCGCTGCGAGTAAAGATGGCGACACCGTTGCCGTATTCGTTGCTGTTGATCAGCTCGATGGCTTCATCCAGTGTCTCGACGTTGAGACAGACGAGGACGGGACCAAAGATTTCTTCGCGGTAGCATTTCATGGAGGGAGTAACGTTGGAGATGATGGTGGGAGCAATCCAGTTACCGTTGGGATACTTGGCGGGCTTGTAGCCGCGGCCGTCCAGCAGGATGGTGGCGCCCTCTTGCTCGGCCGAGGCAATCAGACTTTCAATGCGCTCCTTGCTTTGCGGGCTAATGACGGGTCCCAAGTCGGCGCCCTCTTCAAACCCGCCGTTGACATTGAGCGCTTTGGCGCGCTCAGCCAGCTCGGGCAGCCAGTTCTTGGTCTCGCCGACCATGACGAGGGTCGACAGAGCCATGCAGCGCTGGCCGGCGGCACCAAACGCGGCGCCCACGACGGCATTAAGGAACTGGTTCTTGTTGCAGTCGGGCAGGACGGCGGCGTGGTTCTTGGCGCCCAGATTGGCTTGCACGCGCTTACCGTTGGCGGAGCCGCGCGCAAAGATGTACTCGCCTGCCTTGTTGCCTCCGACAAACGAGATGGCCTTGATGGCGGGCTCGTCGAGGATGAAGTTGACGGTGCGGTGGGCGCCGTGGACAATGTTGACGACGCCCTCGGGGAATCCGGCCTTCTGGACGAGTTCCGCTAGGATCATGGCCGCGCCCGGGTCGCGCTCCGAGGGCTTGAGGATGAGGGTGTTGCCTGTCACGGTGGCGATGGGGATGCACCAGAGAGGGATCATGGCGGGGAAGTTGAAGGGGCAGATGGCGGCCACGACGCCCAAGGGGTCTCGGTAGCTGCGCGTTTCCATGTCCTTGGCCACTTCGAGGACCTCGCCCTTGAGAAGCTCGGGAGCAGCGCAGGCGGCTTCGGCGACTTGCAGACCGCGGAGCACATCGCCCTTGGCGTCGGCAAAGGTCTTGCCTTGCTCGAGGGTGATGCTGGCGGCGAGACGGTCCCAGTTCTCGCGGATGAGGCCGACGAACTTGAACATGATGGCCTGACGGTGGAGAACGCTGGTGTTCCTCCACGACTCAAAGGCCTTCTGGGCCGAGGCGACGGCGGCCTTAAGCTCCTCATCCGTGTTTTGCGGCACGCGGGTGACGAGGTTGTTGGTGGCGGGATCGTGGAGGTCGATGTACTGGGTGGTGGAGGAGGTGACGAACTTGTTGTCGATGAACCAAGGAGTGTCCTTGACGTCGGCGATCTTGTCGTGAGTGGTAGGATAGCTGGTCGCGGTGCTCTCGAGGGCTGCGGCGGCAGGACGGAGGTGGTTGGCGGTGGCATGTATCCTTCGCGCCGCGGTGGCGGAAGGGGTCTTTGCTGGGGACGACATCTTGGAGGCGGAGGAGAGCAGAAGTGGTGATGCTCTGCGTGAACTGGTGGAGGCGAGGCGACGACCAGCGGCAGAGGCAGACGCTGAGAGACCCCGAGAAGTGAGGCGCTGCATGTTGAGTGAAGCCTTGGACCAGGGAGAAGTCGAGGGAGGACGGAAGGTAAGAGAGGAGACGGAAATGCAACCACGGGACGAGAGCCGTAGAGGTCAGTCAGTCTCTGGCTGTTTGTTGGTGATTGGTATTACCTTGACCTAATTCCTATTACCCGTGGTCTCTGCTGACTGGTTGAATCAACGACAGCATGGAGATAAAAGAGAGGTCCGGCCATGATGCCCTTTTATCATACCGCTTTCCACACGTTCGAAACCACCGTTGGCCCGAGGCGACCTTGTTCCCGGCTTGAACCAGCTCGCTCGGTTGATCGTGGCCATCCAGTGCCCGGTGTCGCTCTGTCCCGTCCTAGCGCATACGTAGTGTAAGTAGTGTACATGCTGTCGCGGTGCGGGGGAAGTGCGGAGAGATGGAGATGCTTCTTTGCTCGCAATGAATAAGCCGCCGCCTGCCGACCAACCAATGACCTTCCTCGACCCTTTCTCCCTGTCGGAAGACGGCGATCACTCTTCCCCACTGTGTCTTCATAGCGGACCCCCCTCTCATCAGGCACATCCCAGCCAAAGTCAGCCCAGCGGAAGACGGGGAAGGAAACGGATACCCGGCAACCAGATCAAAGCTCCGGGCTACTATGTAGTGTACGTACCATAGCGCGCCACCTGCATTTGTAAAAATGGTCTTGGAGATAATCCTACTGCGAGTGGATTCTTTTCTTATAGAGAGAAGGTTTTATAATGTGAAAATCATATTGGACATAATCGCTTAACTAAAATAATAAAATCAAGAGAAATAGCTTATATATAAAATATATTATACCTAAAAATCATCTTCAGGACTATTTTAAATAAAATAAATTTTTATATAGTAGGATAATCTTAGTAATTAGGATTATTTTACCCTAATTATAGAAGCGTTTTATATATTAAAATCATATTAATATAATGAATATAGGTCTTATTTTATTTTATATTTTGCTAATTTCCCTATTTAATAAATTGTTGATTTAATAAATACTTTCTTCGAGTAAAATTTTACACTTGTACTTCTTATATTAATATAAAATTTTCCAAATATATTTTCTTATAGTAATTTTACACTAATATTCTATAATAACCTTTAAAATTTTACAATTATAGTTTCCTAGTATATATAGTTATTTATAAAGGCTTAAAGTTATATTTTATTATCTATACTTAATATTAAACTCTCTCTTTATAACTGGAAAAAAATAAACTTTTTCTTCAGAAATAACTATTTGGCTTAGTGGCTAAGTAGTTAATGAAGTAGTTCTTCATTATTAGATCCGTGTTCGATTCCTTGTTGTAGTCAACATTTTTGGATATACTCTTATATATATTTAAATTTATTTGGAAAAAAAAATCTAGTATTAACCTTCTTACTTATAATATGAATTATAATTATATTTTTTGAATAAGTAAATTTAAGTTCAAAATCAATTTATTCTACTAAAATAGTCCTAATTAATGGAAAATCATTTTACATTTTAAAATATACTTTAATATTAAAATAAAGTAATCAAGAAGCTAATCTTGTTATAAGAAAATAAATATTAATATATATTAATTTTTTTATTAAACTTTTATCTTATTCCAAAATTATCTTTTTCAAAAATGATAAACTTTTACAGTCTACGAATTTCTAGTCGAACTGATCCATGGATCAGTTTCAGGTCAAAATGAAAAATAACTGTAAAATTCTTCCCAAGATGGTTTTCTACAACCCGGGTGGCGCGCTATAGTACTATACTTAGTGTCAAGTACACTAGACACTATCACGGAGTCCACCGTCACTATCAGTCAAGATAACGCCGTCACATCAACACTCCACAATGCCTTAACTACTTCAGATAATGCAAAAAAGTATTGTGATAAGCCTAGGTAGGTAAATAGCTAGAATACATGTGTGCGCGCCTCCCCACCCTGATACTCCGAGATATCGATCAAACACTTCGAAAACTGAACCCAAACCACAAAGAACCTTTTGGCCAACTATACCCAGGCCGGTATCGCTTCAGAGCTAAATGAAAATCATCATGTCACGTCAAGACACCCAACTAGATGAGGTGATCCTGTAGTCTGTTTCTTTCTTCCTCTTTCAACTATCTCAGCCTCCTTTTATTACCCGTTAATAACTAGTCCCACCTGCAACTTCCTCACCACCACCACACAGTCTGTCTGCTTCTTACGACTGGTTGCGGGTGTTGCGCTTGGTAGCCTCCTTGGCCTTCTCAGTGCCAGTGGCAACAGCCTCGGCAGCCTTGTCCTTGACGTCCTTGGCCTTCTCCTTGACATCCTTGGCAGCCTTCTTGACAGCAGGGGCAGGAGAGCTGCCGCCAGAGACAAGGGAAGCGAGGATGGCAATGAAGGTGACGAGGAGGGCGGCAGCGCCACCAGCAACCTCAGGGACAAACTTGATAGCCTCGACGGGGTCCTTCTTGGCAATGGTCACAAAGAGGTCAACCTTCTCCTTGATGTAGGTAACGGGGTCCTCGGTGAACTTAAGGTCGCTGGGCGAAGAAGGCTTGTTCTCCTCGGGCTTGGGCTTCTCAGCCTCCTCGAGCTTCTCCTCGACGGGGTGCTTCTTGAAGAAAGTCTCGTCAGCGAGAGCCTTGGCGTCCTCAACCGAGTGACCAATGTAGATGTTGTCAAAGAGAATGTTGTTCTGCATGGTCCAGATCTCGAAACCGATAGCGCCCATGGGCTCAAAGTTGGCGGGAGTCTTGTCCTCGTAGTAGTCGGGGTTGGCGATCTTGCGAGGGGCCCAGGGTCCCTTGTAGGCGGGGTTGTCAATGAGAGGAGCGCTCCAGATGCCCTTGTAGTCGGGGTTCTTCTTCATGGGCTTGGTCCAGGGGCCGCAACCAGAGACCTCGAAGCACTTGGGGTTGGGAACGGTAGGGGCAATCCAGTCACCATCCTCCTCATCATCCCAATCCTCAGGCTTCTGGGCCTCGGGGTCGGGGATAGTCTGGGGCTCATCAACGAGCCAGTCCTCGGGCATGGTGGCCTCCTCGTCGACAATCTCGTACGGGGCCTCCTCATCCCAGTCGTCGGGCTTCTTGGCATCGGGGTCGGGGATACGGGCCTGGTCAACCCAGTCCTCGGGCTTGGTGTCGTTGGGGTCGTCAATCTCCTTCTCGGGGTTGACCGAGGGAACAAAGTCCTCGAGGAGGCTGCCCTCCTTGACAGTCTCGCCATCCTGCTGGATGAGGAAGGTGTTGTTGGGGTGGACAATGAGCGTGTAGAGCTCCGTGGTCTTGACGATCTTGGCCGTCGGGGGAGCGCTGAGGTGCTTCTCCTCGTACTCGCCCGTCTTGGGGTTCTTGTGGTTGAAGATGAAGTGCACCTTGTTGGTGTGGCCGCACTTGTCGGGGCCGAACATGATGACGTAGGGAGTGGTGTTGGAGAACTCGTCCTGGTGGAGAGCCTTGTTCTCGCGAAGGAGCTTCAGGTAGGCACCACCGCACTCGAGGCCGTCTGGACGGTGTGTGTTAGCAATTGCCTGCTATGAAGAACGGGTAGCGGGCAATAGTGACTTACTCTGAAGCTTGACCTCATACTGGACAACGAGGTCCTTGCCCTTGGGGTCGATCGCCTTGGGGAACTTGGCCGAGATGGCGTGGTGAGCAGCCGCGTTCTTGACAACGAGACCCTTGTCGCCCTCCATGCCCTTGAAGACGACGGGCTCTTCGACGGACCACTCGCCGACGTAAGCCCACTCCTCCTCGGTATCGGGGCCGGTCTCCTTCTTGGCGTGGGAAGGCTTCCAGCGCGCATCCCAGCCATCGGTAAACTGCTCGAGGAAGGGAGCCTTGAGCTTGGTAGGCTGTGTGGGTGTGTGATTGGTCAGCTGCTGTCCGTGATGTCGATGTAATTGGACTGCATTGGCGACGACGGCGACGACTTACAGTAAAGGTAGGGATCTCGGCGGGAGAAACCGAGGTGGCGGCCTCGGCGACAGTGCTGGAGGAGCTCTCGTCCTTGAGCACCTTTTGGGCGTCGTCGGCGCTGACACCTCCGGCAAGGAGGGCGGCGCTGGCGGCAGCGGCAGCTACGTTGAACCTCATGATGAAGGCGAAGTGGCTGTTATCTCAAGCTGGATTCGCAGTCGCGTTCGTAGGTGTGTGTGGTAGAGGTGTTGTGGATGGAGAGAGGGGTTGTGGCTGAAAGAAAGACGAAGTCAAAGTCGAAGTCGAGTTCGAGTTCGAGACAGACAGGCAGACAGACAGAGACAAGAACCTTGTTGGGCAATGGATATTCACTCCCACGGCACAAAGAAAGGAAAGAGGAAGAAGAATGTAGGCGGCGATGAGGGGAAGGGGTTTCGGTGGATGATGAATTAAAAGTTTCCAGGCGCTGGTTATACTGTAACCTCTTCACAAGTGACAACGTGTCTTCAATGGGCCGCCCTGGGTGCTTGAGATGACAGCTACAGTCAAGTCTGCAATTAGCGATCAGAGCTATAACGATAATCTGTTTATAACGTTCGATTTCGCCGCCACCGTTCCATTTGTATGAGAATCACAGCAGTATAACGATAATTTCCGAATTACGGTTACGATCAAAATCCTGCTTAGTAACACATACAATCTGGTATCTGATCGTTATTTTCATAGGTAGTAAATACAGGAAATACTACTAACCTACCCGTTCGCCGTACCTAGACTGCTACTTCTCGGTACCTAAGTACCTATCTGGACCTGTCTTGGCGTGCTTGGCACTACTGGAAGTAGCGATAATCTGGTTATAACGTTCAAAACCCCTGTGACGGCTCTGATCGTTAATTGCAGAGTTGACTGTACTGGGGGGCTTGGGGGGCACGGGGGGGAGGGGAGCTTGGTTTGGCGCGGCGGCAGCGGGCGGGATGCTGCGGAGACCTGTGACCAGCATTGGTTATTGCGGGGGCACAGGTGTGAGGCACAGGCCTGTCTGTTGCTGGAGGCTCCATGATATGACAAAGTGGCCTCTCAGCGCCCGTCGTTTCGGAGTCCAGTCGGCTGGAACTTCAACTTGTGGAAATGCTTCGAAACTTCCACGGACGGGATTGGACAGACGACAGGGGTCTCTCTTTTCATTGGTCAACCTTGGACTGTATACTAGTAATTGTTCTCTTAGTCTTGGAACCCATTGTCATCCCTCTTTGCTATGCAGTGTACAAAAGAGCCAACGTGTATGTGGCACAAACGGTGGGTTTTCATTCAGCTCAGCTTCCTCAGCTTGAACCTGTTGTTGTGGTTGTTGGTTTTGAAGTTGTGTCCAACTCCAACATCGGAATGTCTTCACTGGCACCAGAACATGGGGCCATGGAAGCGTCCCGTCCTGTTGGTCAATTGTGTTGGAGTCGGTCATTTTAGCGCGTGTAGATTATGTGGGGCTTTCCGTTTCGACCACGAGCATGGCCATACAGCGAGATGAACGCTTTCTCGCCAGTTGTTTGTCTCTGTTCGTCTGGTATGAACATGGTGATGTTTGTGCGGTGAATGATAGTTTTCCTGAAAGTTGTTTCGAGGAATGTGTCCACCACCGTGTCTTCCATTGTTCCGAGATCTCGATCTTCGTCGGATGGATCCGCATCAAATAAGTAACCATTCTGGCAACGGCTGAAGTTTCGAACGAACTTGTCACATTCGAGTTCGGGGCTCAGCCAAAGAGGAACCTTCCATTGAACTAACCCGTGGCTTTTTCTGTTTCATTATCCGTCCCATTTAGCCTCATCTCGCCAGTCTTGATCTCGAAGCTTCACTGGCAATATTTACACGGTGACAAGTAGGATCCGCATGGCAGAAGCTCCCGACACTAGACCACTATCCATAGCGCCATTCTTCCCGCATCCCAGTCCTCTTCCTAAACTGGGGGCGGGACCACAATTTTTTTATTTCTTGGCGCTAAACTTGGGTTGCTCCGCGCACGTCAACAACGGCCGCTATTGAAATCGCGAAATCGAACCCCTCCACTCCGTGCCTGAAGGGACCCAAGCCCGTGCCGCGATTCCCAACTCCGCGACCGTTTATTCCCCCGGCCGTCCGTCCGTCCGGTAAAACTTCACGACACATTCCCAGCCAGAGTTTCGCTTGGTGCCCTCGGCCGCCTCCAATCCCGTCGCCAAAATGTGCTCTCCTACTACAGAAAACAACAACAACAACAACGACCATCTAGTCCAATCGTCCGACCCCAACCACCCCGCCAACCTCATCCCCGCCCTCTGCGCCAAGTTCTGGACTCTCGGCTGGGTAACCGGCACAGGCGGCGGCGCCTCCATCCGATCCGATGACCTCGTCTACCTCGCCCCCTCGGGCGTCCAAAAGGAGCTCATGAAGCCCGACGACATCTACGTCTTGTCCTTGGCCGCCCAGGCACAATCGCTCGACAAGCGCCAACGCGTCTACCTCCGCTCGCCAGCCAACTACAAGCCCTCGCAGTGCACGCCCTTGTTTCTGGCGGCGTTCACCAAGCGCAATGCGGGCTGTTGTATCCATACGCACTCGCATTGGGCGGTGCTGGTTACGTTGATTCTGGAGACGCAGGGCGCCGGCAAGGACAGGGAGTTTATGATCAACAATATCGAGCAGATCAAGGGGTTTGGAAAGGGGTTTGGCAAGAGTGGGAATTTGGGATATCATGATACGTTGAAGATCCCGGTGATTGAGAATACGGCGCATGAGGAGGACTTGACGGAGTTTTTGGAGGAGGCCATGGATAAGTATCCGGATACGTATGCGGTGTTGGTGAGGAGGCATGGTGTCTATGTGTGGGGGGAGAATGTGCACAAGGCCAAGACCATGTGCGAGAGGTATGTCTGTTCTTTTTCTCGTGTCTGTGTTTGCCTACTGTTGTTGTCTGGCCGTAAGCTAACCGTGGGGATCTGTGTGACAAACAGCTTGGATTACCTCTTCCAACTGGCCGTCGAGATGAAGCAGCTCGGTCTTCCTTGGGTAACCGATATCGAGCCTACCGTTCCTACGAGGAAGTAAACAACAACAATAACAACAACAATAGTGATACCACAAAAACAAAGAAACATTCCATCAAAATCATATACACAAGTTCAGCTCAGATGTGTATCCACAAAGTGATTCAAACCGCTGTGCTTACTATATATACTACAATACCGCTCGTCACCACTCACTACCTTCCGACTTTTATCCCAAGGTTCCAAGGAAGGTGTGATAATAAACACAGACAGACCCAAATCGCCACAGCTGCAGCAGCAGAAGAAACCCATTAAGTCCATCAGTCATCCATCCCGAGCCATCATCATCATGCATCCAAACCATACATAACCATCAAGCCATACCCATAACAAATCCACCCGCTCATTCCATCCGTCGTGTCAGCTTATAGCCATAACCATCACATCAAATCATACATTCCATCCAAAGCCATCAATCATCCCACCCACCCCAACTCATGTTCTCATAATCTCACATCCCTTAAAGCAAAGCCGCCACAGCCCAAAGGAAGCCTCCCAACCCGCCCACAGCCCCAGCAGCCCGTCCCGCCGCACCACCCGCACTCCTCGTGCTCTCCACCAACGCCGTGCTGGTATCACCCTTGTTGTCATCATCACTCCCAGAAGTCTCGGTAGGCTCAGCAGCCGCGCTAGTGCTCGTAATCGTCGTGGTAAACGATCCGCTGACCATGGTGCTGACCACCACGACGTTGGTGCGAGTGACGCCCGTGGTACCGGAATCAGTAAGGGCGGTACCGGTGGGGTTGGCGACGACAACGCCCGCGGCGCCAGTGGTGGCAGTGAAGTAGTGCTGGCTGATGCAACCTTCTACGCAGGATTGGTAGGCGGCGTTGTCGGCGTCGGTGCCGCTGCCTTTGGGGCAGGCGGTTACGCAGTCGTTGGTTGCGTTGACCTGGAGGAAACAAGAGTTAGTGTGTGTTGGGGGTGTGTGTGCTGGCAAAAGATTGGTGGAGCTGAGGGTTGTTGAAAGTGGTGAAAGAGAGTGACAGGTGAAGAGAGAGAGAGAGAGAGAGAGAGAGAGGAGGTAAGTAGGTTAGTAACGTACATCAGAATCAGAAGGGTTAGGAACAGCAATGCACTTGCTCGTGCAAGAAACGTCGCCGGCGTCGCAAGCTTCTATGCACTTGGTGATGGCGGCCTGCTCCGAGTTGACAGGGTACGAAGCCGACGTGGTGGCGTTTTGGGCGCTGGCCGTGAGGGCGAAGAGGCCGGTGAGGATGAGAGGTGTGAAGCGCATTTTGGCTTTTGGCTTTTTTCGTATGTTTTGTTTCGATTGGTTCGTATTAGATATTATCTGAAGCGAAGGTATTCCGATATCTTATATCGTCGTCGTGTTATGCAAAACAGCAAATCTCAACAAGCGAGTGTGAGAGCGAGTGTGTGTGTGTCGTCGGTTTTCAGTACGCGTATCTTACTTAAGAGATGGAAACAAAACAAAAAGTTCTGAGGAGAGGAAGAGAAAGAGAAAAGGAAAAAGGGAAGGAAGGGGGGAGGAGAGGAGGTGGAGGTTATATGTTTATGTCATATAAATAGTAAGGGAAGAAGAGACAGGCTCATACGACATACATAACATGGCTGCGTGGACAAGACTAACTAACCAACGGACAGACACACACACACACACATGGATGCAAAGCCACCCACGGGCACCACTTCCCTAGCTAGCTCCAGTTCCTCCTAGTCTCCATTTTCCATGTTACGGACCTTCTTCTCCATTCACGCCGTAGCAACCAGAACCTACCGTGGCTTACCGTCACGCACCACTTAGACAACTGAATCCATCCATTTGATATCCCTGCCTGAGCACACACTCGATTCGGTTTATACCCTTTTCGTAGCATAACAGCTAAAGGTCGGAATACTGGGATAAAACATGAGGTGGCCAGAGAGAGAAAAAAAAAAAACAAAAAAAACAAGGTCACGATACCTTGGATACCTGCCGACCTGCCTGACTTGTCGTCGTCGTCGTTGGAAACATGTTTGGTACATAGGTGATTTCCACTGACTTCTCCAGTCTGTCTGTCTTGGACTTGCTGGACAGGACTAGGACATGGGGCGCTGCTGTGTCTTCTCCACTGACAGTCTTTCCCCCACAAATGTCCACAGACACGAAGGCAGGGACAGGGGACAGGGGGGGTGGGTGGCCTGGTCTGAGCGGCGGCCGCGAGCCATTCAGCGAGCCCTTTAAGTGGTGGACGGGCATCAGATGGGGTCAGATGGGAGAGAGAGAGACAAACAAACAAACACCACTGGGCGATCCACGAAAGGAGCGATGCGCCTCGAAAGTGGATATATGTTGTGTTGTTAAAGACGTTCGATTAACCTCTCTGCTGTGCTGTGCTGTGCTGTGTTGTGTTGTGCTGTGTTGTGCTGGACAGGATGATGGATGTCGTGTCACTCAAACAGTCCTCACACACACAGCCCGGTTCAAGCGTTGGTTAGTTGTGTGTTTGTGTGACCTCGCGAAATATGGACAGACAGACAGACACGGCAGAGCGAGAAGAGATTGATTGTCTAGTAATGTTTTTTTGCCGGTGGTTCAATGTCATCCCTTCCTTTCCCACGATGATCCAGTCCCTTTGTTGTCCATTCCCTTACGAGCACAGACGTTATTTTTTTTTTTTTTTTTTTTGCGTTTGCATATACATAGTTAAAGGATGTCAATTATACCTTCTCTAATTAGGTGCAGGTCACAGGGATATATATACCTCTATATGTACAATCTTGGTCAGAACTTTATGCGCACTTCCCGCTGATTTTCCCTTGACTTGGCCGGGTGTTGTAACCAAATTAAAATTACTACTTGCCGCCACCTACCACATCCATCCATCCATTATTCCTTTGTTCATAATCATAATCATATCTGTTAGTGCGGTGCTAATAGTGGTTCGTAGGTGGTGGTAGGTAGTATCTATCGAGACATCCATCCTCCCGTCCCGTCACAGGAGGGAGATGCCCGGGCCTGGGCAGTGCCAGTGTCGAGACGAGGAGGACCGAGGGAAAAGGGAAGTGACGAGAAGACAACCAAAAAAAAAAAAAGTGGGCGTGGTTGCTATTCTTCCCGAATCGGTAATCCCATTCAGGGCAGTGACCAATCAAAACCGAGACAGAGTTTCGGAGTTTTTAGTGAAGTTGCAATCATAATTCGTGTCGGTTGTTGTTTGACGCTGGGCCACGCGCTCTGCTCTCTCTCTCTCTCTCGGTTTCCTTTCTTTTCCATTGTGTTCACTCTTTTTCTTTCTTTACAAAAGTTGGAAGATGACGGATTTTGAGACTCATGATATTGCCCGGATTTGTTTCGAGATCAACTGAATTAAGCAAGACCAATGGCAACGATTGCAACTTCAATTTGACAGACAAAAAAAAAAAAAAAAACTTAAAAAAAAAAACTTCAGTTGATAGGACAGACCGCGCGGGGCGGGCCGAGGAGAGTGCCCTGCACTGTCCAAAAGGAACGGACGATGCACTGCACTGCACTGCACAGCGAGCGTCCTGCACACACTGCTGCACTGAAAAAGAAAAGAAAAAGAAAAAGCGAACATCGATGCGATGCACGCCTGACTGTAAATCCACATTCCATCAAATCCGTCCCGTCCGAGCCAGCCACCACCCCCGGACCCGGACCAGGACCGCTCAGCGCAAGCCATTGCATGACCATGATCAATGTGACTGACTGACTGACTGACTGACTGACTGACACAGATGGAAGGCTGGGACTGGGACCGGGACTGGGAGGGTGAGTGGGTGATCAGCATCGGCCACGCTTGGTTTCGCTTGGTAAAATCGTTTGTTGGCTTGGATTTGAATGTGAGGCGGGCGGTCGCCGGAGAGATAGAACTGAAACACTCACTTCCTTACTACCAGGCTACCAACCTCCAGCTTCTGTCAGCGGCCTCCAATATCCAATCTACCACAAAAGAGAGGCTGGATCCATAGGTAGACGAAGACAGAGAAAGAAATTAATCTAAGCAAGGTGATAAAATCTTGGAGGGTACCTTGGTTGTTAACTGAAGTTGACCCGAAACCGCGGCACGCCTTAGGTAACCCTCGTTATGTATGTAACGCTCACACTCACACTCACAACTCACAACTCACAACTCACACTCACAGACACCGCATCGAATTGATCGTGAACGACTTCTTTTTTTTGCTCCTGCGTAGAGATAGGTCCGGCCTAGGTAGGCCCTGTGACACAACTACTGACAAGTCGCGCAAGGCAACTATGGTAACTCTTGGAGGTTACCTACCTACCTACCTACCGTAGCTTGTATTCGTTTCAAACTTTAAAAATTGACTTCCATCATTATTTTCCGTAGGTAGTAAAACTTTGTACATACATACGTACATACATACATCTTGTATATAGTATACTAGACTACACCCTTGTGGTATGTCATTTGTATACACCAAATGGAGAAAATTGACAATGAATGAAACTCTTCATTGCAAGCTACACACACGCCTTCTACCGAAAGGTTCCTAGAGCGCCCCCAACCAAGGCCGACCTACCTAACAAGTACATATACATAAGTAAGTCTTGTGCTTGTGCAGCAGCTTCGTCGTGCCCCGTGTGTATGTACGTATTGTGTACTTCATAGTACCCGAACGACATGGTCCGGAAATAACCAACCAGAGCTGTCTACCTAGGTATACAGCCGCACTTTCTATACGAAGGGAGGGACTTCCTAGCCAACCAACCAACCAACCAAACAACGGTAGACAACCGTTTTCCATCTGATGACCACTTCGCCTCTTTGCTGCTGCTGCTGGTGGGACGCATCCACTAGGTAGCATCTGAGCTAGAAATCCGGCAGGACGTTTAGCCTTTGTGTACATACCCTTTTCTTCAATGTACGAAGGGTCTTTTTGTTTTTTTGCCTCAATGCATGCATGGAGATAAATACGAGGTCACGGGCTGTACTATGTAGGTATGTTCACTGGAGAGCTCTGGCGCAGGTCAGGGAAGCGCCGTTACCAGATCAACGGGACAGTCACCAGATCGATGTCCACTTTGCGTGATTTTTCGAACTACATATCGTTATTTTTAGAACTTGGAAAAGCCCCCAAAAAAAATGTCATATGTACAGTAAGTACATTGCGAGCAGGTTCCATCGAGCGATGTGAGGGATGGATGGATGTGAATGGCCTCCTCAACTACTGTACCTCCTTCCTCCTCTTTTCCCTTTCCGTGAAGGTCCCTCACTGCATCAACCCTAACCCTCACCCACACTTCACATCACCCGTATCGCAGTCCTCACCACCACCCCTACAATCACCACCACACTACTACTTACTGTGAGGTACCTACATATCACCACGGCACCTCCCCCTCCTTATCCCTAAACGTCCCCGTCTTTTCTCCTTGCTCCTGCACAACCCTCACCACCGTCTCCGCCGCCTCCCAAGGCTCCTGCTTTCCCCTGAAACTATCCAACCCCCCTGCGGTCTTCGACGTATACCCCGGACAAACCACATTGACTTTCCACTTTTTATTCTTCTCCTGCCCTCCCTTCGTGTCTCCTAGTGTCTTCCCTTCCTTGGAATTCTCCAATCTCCACGCCAAGTGCTTAGCATACATATTCAACGCCGCCTTGCTCGCGCTATATTCCGTGTACTTGCTCGTGACGTTATCCAGGTCAACGAGACTGCTGCGACTGTTGACGGCCCCCTCGTCGTCGTCGCCGTCGTTGTTGAAAGTGTAAGGTATGGACCCCAGCCCGGAGCTGACGAAAATGATCTTCCGCTCGGGTTTTTGGGACGCAGATAGTAAAGGGAGGAGTGCGTCGGTCAGGAGCGCGGGGCCAATGAGGTTCGTGTCAAGAATAGAATGCCAGTTCTCTCTTACCCTCTCGGGCGCACGTGGGTCGGTGACGTTGGTGTGCAGGAAAGAAGAGGAGATGGCGGCGCTGTGGACGAGGGTGTCGAGGTGGCCGTGTTTGGCGGCAATGTGGGCGGCGGCGGCGGCGGCGGAGATGGTCGAGGTATCGGAGGTTAGGTCGAGATTCAAAAATTCAAAGGTAGTAGAGGCGTGGAGGTTGGGCAGGGAGCGCAGGATGGTGATGGCGGACTCGACCGAGGAGGGACGGCGGCCGCAGAGAATGATGTGGTAATTTTGGTCGGGGGAGGTGCTGAGGTGTTTGGCGGTTTCGAAGCCGATGCCACGCGTGGCGCCGGTGATGAGCACAATGGTTTTGGAATCGGCGGCAGCGGCGGTGGTCATGATGCGTGGTTATCGGGTGTACCCGCTGTAGCAAAATGTTGGATTGTGGATGGGGAGGTGAGCAGGTCGTTGTTATCGGTGTGTCCTCGGGTGCTGCTGTTTCGTCGTCGTCTTTGATGCTGTTCGTCTGATCATCGTGAGGTTTCATACCGCCCGCACGTCATTGCGACGTAGCCGTGGGCGTGAACCTTTTCAAAGCTGGCAAACCCGGTCCCAATATTCGTCCCGCAAACACCGACGAGATGGCTGTATAGCAATCGCCCGAGTTTAACGGGGTCGAGCACTGGAATTCCGCCATAACTCCCGTCGTCGATCGGTCGATTTGGTGGTGTTGAGTGACGTCCTGGAGATGAAGCTTCCGCCAACGTCCAAGTTCCCTGATCGTCTCATACCGACGAGCAGAAGCCCATCAGCCCTCATTGTTTGTAGACAGGTTATCCAACCATGGCGGCAGCCTCAAACCAATTCAGCATCCCCCTTTTCCACCAATCCCTTTGCATCTGACCACCTCAGAATGACAATATCCCCCTCTTTGCCCGTGAGCACACCATCGACATCGACTCCATGACATTCAATCTCGGCATCCCTCAACAAGCGAATGAACACGGCCGAGTCGAGGTCAGGACTGTCAATCATGCTGATATTGCCCGCCGTGTCGTTCAAGTTTTGCATCGCGGGCGGGAACGTGCCCAGGAAGGAGTTGAGGTAGTGGTTGTGCAACAAAAGCTGGTGTCTTCGCGCGTACGCCTCTTCGATTTGCGACATGCGTGTTCGGAGGTTATCGTTGGAGATGTAGTGGAGGAGGTGTTTGTCGATCTACCCAATTCTCAAGTGTCAGCATTCTCCTCAGTGACCCAGCAAGTAAAGAGCTCCAGAGGGGGCATACCTTTGCAATCCTCGTCCTCAAAAACGACCTGACCAAGTACTTGAACCTCTCCAACTCGGTCTGGATGACAATCAGGGCGAAATTGGTCTTGGGATCCATGTCGCCCGTCATCTCCTCCACTTTTTCTATCTGCCGCTTGATCTTGTCGTTGATGCGCTCGAACAGCCCGTTGGAGGGCCAGGGAAGCAGTTCAGGTGTCGAGCGCTCGGCGACCCAGGCGCGCGTCAGGTCTTGCAGGTCGCGCGTTTCCTGCGGGATCTGGTGCGAGACGGGGTCGACTTCGCGGAGGATGTCGTCAATGTCCATTGTGGCTTATGGATTGGAGGTGAATTGCGGTGAATTGGGTTGTGAGGCGGGCACAATGGGTGGTTGAAGAGGAGGGGGGACAAGGGAGGGAGGAGGAGGAGAACACAGAGAGTTGTCGCATTTTTCGTGACGGGGATTTCCATCTCTGGTGTGGAAATTCCCTTCAGGCCTCGAACGCGGGGCAGATCCCACCCCGGATTTTTAGGGGCTCGGCGGGCTGTTACGGCGATCATCCAGTGGAGGGCGGTCCATCCCGCTTTTAGTGACGTCCATGTCCGCTGCGTCCCCTAACCTTACAGCAATACAGGGGTCTTGTTGGGGGTGCCCCTGAGTTCATGTAAACAGCAACACGGCGGGCATGAGAACGACATCGTATCGTGGCATGAGGCTTAGGTTTGGACTTGATCATTATTACGTCCTGTGATATCATTGAGTTATCAAACTATAGCAGTCTTTCATGTTACAAGTGACGCCTTTCCTTTTCCCCCATCCAGCTCCTATCAAATTACGCCAATAACCGATACCATCAGAGTGTGTAAGTGCCAAGTCATTCTGTTGACAAAGACTGAGAATTTTCAGGACCCCAGTCGGAATCTGAGGCTCTTGGGGAGTGCATGAACTTGTACATGTGAGCCTCGTTGGGAGCTGGATCGCCTGGTGACATTTCATCAGCGCTACTTGATGTTGGTGTAAGCACCGTTGTGCCGTCGGATGACGAGTCGTCGCTTGTATCGACCCCCAACGCCAAGTCCGAGTCCAATGTTGACGTCTCGACATCATCCATGTTTCTTTGAAGGGTTCCCTCAGTAGTTGGTACTGTGTTCTGGTACAAGGGTCCTGTATTCTCAGTCATTTGCCTGCTTTTCCTCCTAGCGGCAATGGACTGTCCTTCAAGTTTGCTGAGGTTGGGAAGAGGCTTGGAATGAGACATTGAGATCGTGTCCAAACCTATCATAACCTCTGTACCATTAGACTGTCTTTCCTTGGTTTCTTCTGCCGTCGGAATATCGGTCGGGTTGTCGTTGACTTTGTCTCTTTCTCGATCTGCCTCTTTTCTCTCACCACAGCGCTTCCCCTCGTCCTTGACTGATTCGTCTTTGACAATCTCCCTTTCATCATCTGTCCCACTCTCTCTCGATATCACGTCATCCTCTTTCTCCGTATCTTCCTCATGTAGACATACTCCGTCCCTGACCGCGACCTTTTCGTCCAATTTGGCCATAAAATCCACCAAGTACCCTTGCGGTCCTGCTTTTTCATCCGTTGTTTTGATATCGTCCATATTTATTGGTTTCTTGATCCTTACCCGTCTTGTCGTCCCCGTCGGTAGTCCTGTGCCTTTTCCACTAGCCATCCGCTCACAGTCTCCTAACCGCCGCCTCAAGAACCATTCAACCGAGTGACGGCCATGGCCACTCTTTTTGAATCTCTTCAATGCCTCCCTCAGCATTGCATCCCATTTGGCGACATCCTCGGTGTCTCCTTCGCTTTCTTCTTTGTTCCCGGGCGGTATTGTTGCGAGAGGCTGTGGAGCGGTGGACGACGAGCATGACAAAAGGCCTGTTCTCAGGAGCCAAAAGTCTTCCCTGGAGCGATATATCGTGCAGGCGCGGTTGTGAGGGTAGTAGAGGGTGATTTCGTACAGCGGCGACTCGTCGTCTTTATGGTTTTTGGATTCTGACTTGGGCTTGTCCTCGCACTGGGGTTGAGAATCCGGGTCTGGGGTGGAGTTGTCCTGACATCGAATCCGAATGGCTATCGGCAGTGTTCGGGTGCCATTGTAGCAGTTGTGGTTTTTCTGGGTGTGTAGCTGTGGCTTGAGCCTTGTCTTGGAACGGGATTCCGGTGTCTTGGAGGTTCCCTCCTCCAGGTCGGGCATGAACATTAGTGGGACCAGCATGTTGCTTCTCGCGTAGTCTGTGGTTGTTGGTTTTGAAAGGAGGTGAAGGATATCTCAGGATAGATATTTGAAGGTGACCAAATCGGGTATTAAGATTAGAACATGGGGTGGGTGTCCAAGAATAAGCTCGCTTGGTGGAAGCGAAAAGAGGCAAGAAGAAAAAGAGCGAAAATAAAGCACAGCGTAACAGCGATGATATAAGTATATGCGGATATCGCATGTGTCCCACTATGTGCAAAACCAGCAATCAACTAGTTTTGGGGCTTGATAGCCAGATCTATCCCGTGAGGTGTGCTAGAACAACTAGGCTTCGTTCCAACCGGGAGTGGTTCCCGGATGGTTTGCTGGCAACACAAGCGGTATCAAGAGCAAACCGTAAGGTAGCACAGCATAGGTACGGTTCACAAAGAGCGTGTCTCGCAAGGCTGCTTGATCTGACGAACCAGAAGCGGACAACGGGGACGGTTTGGCACGGTAGAGCTGACATATTCACCTGAAACGAACTATTTGGCTGGAGCGACGCTGACTATGCCCCATGAGGGTCAACTGTGATTCGTGGTGGCCAGAGACCGATGATACCGCCTTTTTCGTAGATTGAGCGAGCATTGGTCCAATCAGCACTTTGGATTCCCGGTTGCTATGTCTTTAACAGGCCAGTCGGTGGCGGTGGTGATGGGAGCCGATGTCGTCAAGTGGAACGGTGTCGAGTTGCTTATTGCGGCTCGGGGTTCCATTGATAGTCCATGGTTGACGGGGATTCATTTCGGTAAAGGGTCCGTCAGGCAAATTGGGGGTTCTGGATGTTGAAGCACAGGATGGTGGTGTTGAGATGTTCTGGCCTTGTGATCTGGGATGTTGAAGTTGAAAGAAACAAAAAAAGAGAGAAAAAGATGGAGGGTTACTGTACCGTTGAGTGGCAGCAGTGGACCAAAGCACACTGTGGACAAAATCGGGTATAGCGTATTCCTACTCCAAAACCCCAGCCCCTGCCCCTCTGAAACACAACCTATGAAGCTCTTCCTTGCAGTTTAATGCGACTTGAGCACATGGGGTCGTGCAACCCCGCAACTCCAGGCTCTCCGGGTACGTACAAGTACCTCTCGCTATCAAGGGAATCAATCCGTTGCCCGGCTCTCCGTCGTGTGGGTGATGACACCATGATAAGTCAGTGTTTTGTTCCCCGATCACAAACATCTGTCAAACATGATCACCGACTTCGATCTATGTAGCTTGTCTGACGGTTATCGATGTCCCGAGTTGAGAGAGGAACTGACATAATAGTACCTACAGAGGGACGGGAGGGTTGCTAGGGCGTCCAATCAAGGAACCTCGTGCGCTACTAATGCAGCACGAGAGCTCACAAGCATGTTGCCTGTGCCTGCGTGATCACTAGCAGATGCGTTCTGGGGATTGTGATTCTGATTGGAAAAAGATAGATTTCTCAACTTTGTGTGGTCAACACCAAGGAAGGTCGTTCGCTTCCTTGACATTCACCACCACCACAAGCAGCTTACTCTTCCATCGAATCTTGTTTAGTAGAGATTGCTGATTTCAAGTGGAATTTCCTTCATGTCAATGTCCATACACTATCCGACCATACCTTACTTAGTCATGAACGAGCAGATAGTGAGGTGTTGTCTGCGCCTTCGGACCCAAGCTCCCAGCAAAGGGAGCGAAAGTGGAAAGTGGACTGCGATGGTGGTGGACCCCTACCTACTGTATGCATCTTATCCCTGCCAACCTTTGCATTGAGGGTTGCCCTCTCTTCCATCCTTCACTTCCACTTTACTACCTATTCATCCCAATACACCTGCCCCAACAACTCCAGCTTTGTTTTGTTTTTCTGCTTTCACTTTCTCCCTTTGATTGTTCTTGTTGACATTCGTCAAAATCTCCATTCTCCCCCCTCTCTTTCCGCGTCGACAAACAGCTTTTGACCAAAGTCCTTAGTTGCTTTCTTGGTCAGCTTCTGTTATCCAAACCCCCGCCTCAAGATACCATCACAGCTATCTTTTTGCGCATCGCATTGGATCAAAACATCGTCGCCTTGTCATCCTTTCCTCAGCAAGACTCAACTTCGCCAACTGCAGCCATGTCGTTGCAAGACGCATACAAGAGGTTCCTCGGTTCGCCAAGCGCCGCTGCGCTCTCCGACGACGCCTCTCTCCACTACATCACAACCACCACCAGCGTTGCCGGCGCATCCAATATCACCAAGCATCTCTCGACCGTCGCCAGCCAGGTGAAGAAGGAGAAGGAGACCGTTCTATATGCCATTGAAGGCCAAGATGCCCTCGCCCTAGAAGTCCACACCTCCCTCGAATTCCTCATTACCGGAGGCCCCTACCTCCCTGGTCTGGAAGATAACTACGTTGCCGATCGCAAGGTCAACTTTACTATTGTGAGTTGCCCAAATTTCCCCTTCATAAATTTCCAGCCAAGTGCTAACCCTGCGGCTTGACAGTTCCACATCGTAACCTTCAACAGCGACGGCAAGATTACACAAATCCGACAGAGCTGGGACCAAGGCTCGCTTCTCAAGCAAGTCGAGGTGATTGGTAGGTCCGGTCGCAACTGGCCGATTCGCGACAGCAAGGATCAGATCAGCCTCATCGCAAGATGCATCAAGGAAGGCGGCACTCCCGCTACCGACAACCAAGGCTCCGCGAGCACCCGTCCCAAGGTTACCAACGCCATGCGCGATCCTCATGCCTCGCTTTCTCTGTTCGCTCCTCGTGAAGAGGTCGCAACCCCACCAGAGCCCGTTGTCTCTCCCTATGCTGGAAGCAAGCCACGCCAACGCACATTTGAGGAGATTCTTGGAGATGAGCCAGTTGAGGACCCCACCTCGCCCAGTACTGACCGGAGTCGCTCCATGACTCCCGGTGTCGCCCCCAAGGCTGGTGCCTCGAAGCACTTTCAGCCCATCCGTCTCTTTGAGACTGACGAGAATATGCCCCAAGTACCCGATACACCTCAGTCAATCTACTCGGTTCAGCGCAAGGTGAAGCCCGATCCGACAAAGTACAAGCACTTCGACTTTGCCGACGGTTCCGATCCCGCCGACGCACCCCAGCCTGGTGCTCCCTTCGACAAGAAGCCCAAGACCAAGCATGACAGCCAGTGGTCTTTCGACGACTTTACCTCCCCCGAGAGGCCAGCTCCTACCCGTACCATTGTCAAAAGTTTCCTTGGCAGCGTTGACGACCAAGATCACCAAGGCCCTTCGACTCCGCAAAACAAGGCACCACCGCGTAAGCTACGCCGTGATGACGAGACTCACTTTAGTGTTGGCAACGACGGCCCATCCCCCGAGATTCAGAAGAACAACCGCGGCGCTGGCACAAATGCGGCCTCCCATTTGTACGACGACAACCTCTTGAAAGCTGATGGCAGTGCTCCATCGCCGGTTGAGAAGAGCAACCGCGGCGCTGGCACAAACGCAGCCTCGCATTTGTATGACGACGACCTCTTGAAAGCTGATGGCAGTGCTCCATCGCCGGTTGAGAAGAGCAACCGCGGCGCTGGCACAAACGCAGCCTCGCATTTGTATGACGACGACCTCATTAAGGCTGATGGTAGTGCGCCATCACCTGCGCCTCGTGCGCTGAGCAACATCACCAACGCCAAGAATAGGGAGAAGCACTTTGAGCCGCACTTTGAGATCTCGGACGAATCCCCTCAGGCTGAGAAGGGTGCCAACGGTCGCTCCAAGGCCAGCGAGAATCGCCAAGCGGCCCAACGTGGATTGGAAAGTCACTGGTCCATCGAGAACGAATCGCCCGTACAAAGAAAGGAGAATTCCAACACGGGCATTACCATTGCAGGTGATGGTATGGGCAGCAGAAAGGGATTTGAGGCTAGCACCGCTGTCAACAAGGGAATCACCATTGCCGGAGATGGCATGGGCGGCAAGAAGGGAACGCAGCGTAACTGGCTTACTGAGGAGGAGGAACCTCAGGACCTACATCTCCAAAACCGAAACCCCGGCAAGAAGCAGACCTTGAAGTCTGACAACTTTTGGGACTTTTAAGTGGTCCTATTTGTGAAGGAGAAGAGTGCGAACTTGAGGGTTTTTGTTTAGTTTGCTGTCGTCATTTTGTTTTCTCGCACTTGATATCACCTGCTGTTTGTTTTTTTTGTTTCGCTTCTTCGAGGATCAGCACCGCCAACCACACTGCTCCTGGACCCCATGTTGGAGAAAACCTACCTTTGAATAACAGAGCCTCAAGGAATAGTAGAAAAGGGGGTCCCTGGCCTCTAGAGGGAAGTTCGTGCTTCGAAACGAGGAAAGTCGCCTGACTTTCACAGTTTTCTGGTTTATGGGAGACCCTGAGACTTCACAGATACCAACATCAATACCCTACGAGCATGAGAGAAGATGAAGCAGGAATGGACGATATGATGCGTACATGACTCTTTTTGAGGGGGGGGGGCGTTGTTCTAGTAGGCAGGCAGGCAGGCAGGCAGATACACCAATGAATGAATAATACCAAAAAAATCCATACCTATTCCTTTCTTTAGCGTGTGAAGAGCTTTGTGAATAGAAGAAGAAAGGGAGAAAGGGGGTATGAGAGAGACTTTTATCCATGTATTAGGTAGTAGCCGGTGTGCGTATGTCTGTTGCGTGACTATTCTTTTTTTTTTTTTTTTTTTTTTTTTTTTTTAAAAAAAAAAAAAAAAAAAGAGTTGCTTATTGTTTCTCTTTGGCTACCTAACATCGGATGAGATTTGCTACTGTAGGTTAGGTTATTGTTGGACACTGTGGAAAGGTGAGCAAGTAGGTGAGAAGAGTAATCACTTGTGAGATACATACACTTCACAACCGGTTCACTTTCACTACGCGTTCACTTGACATTGACTACGATAAGTCAGGCATACATACCCTTGCATTGCTCATAACCTACTTCTCATGACCCAAAAGAAAAGAAAGACCACAACGGGTAGAAAGAGTTGCTCAAAACATAATATGTACATTGTACCTTTTCTACAAACACTTGAAACATTCCAGACAGGCTCCAATCAAAGGCCCCACCCCACGCTGACTTTCCTTATAGACGTGATGGATGCCACTTCCATACCACCAACCAGAACCAGTAAGTAGTCCAGTACAAGTTACTCCGACAATTGAAACCTCCTCCGTCCGTACCTAGAACTAGAAAACAGTAGGAAAAGAAGAAGAAGGGAAAAAAGACAACGCCGCCCCCCCCCTTTATAAAAAGTAGTAAAAATACGCCCCCCATGAAAAAAAAAGTCGAGATGCATGCGTGAATTCATACGTACGTACGTACGTTGCGTCGTAGTGGGTATACTGCCATCTCCTGTTTTCTGTTTTCCTCCCGGTCCCTTTTAAACAGATAAGTCATCCGTACCGTCCTCATCATTTCATCACCACCTCCTACAATCGTTATGATGGGAGGGGGGTTCACCTCTTCTTCGCATTCTCATCAACCTCCTCCCCCAACTCTTCGGGCCTTCTCGGATCCACATACGCACTGAGTCTCGAATCACCCCACCTTGCTCCAATCGTCACCCAGACATGCTTCATCGGGCCCGTGGCGTTCCTCGTCTCTCTGCAGCCTGTCCACCTGATTCTCTTCTCGCGTGACATGTCACTGTTTCCTAGTCCTCCGTTGGCGGACCACTCCTTGATTACGTCACGGATGAACGTGATCTTCTCGCGGAACTGGTTGGCGGAGGGAATGTTCTGCAATGCAGCGGGGATTTCGGGGCGACGGCGGGAGGTGGAGGTGCTGGTGATGGTAGAGCGGGAAGGGGACGAAAAGTTGAGGAGGGTTTGTAAGGGGTAGGAGAGGACGGAACGCTCGTCGAGGGCGGATTCGGAGAGGGAGCCGGTTATGGAGAGGTGGGTGGCGGCGGACTCGGGGAGGTGCCAGAAGTGGCAGAAGGTGCCGGTTGAGTCGAGTACGATTTTGGTGTGGTCGGGGAAGTTGAACTGTCATTACTATTAGCTGGATTTCAACAGAAGAAAGGGGAGGGCGACATACCTGGAAATGACCATCGCAAAACATCCAGCACCCAACGTCACCGAACCTCTGGTAAAACGTCACGACATCACTCGGCGCAACAGTCGGGTCCGTGATGGTCGGCATCCGAATTGGCGCATCATCCTGATTGTCCGACTCTCGGCCATACTGAATCATGTAATTGGCAAACTTCTTCCACAACACAATGCGCTCCCTCTTTCGATGATCGTAAATATCCTTGCCCGCCGTAAGCTTACCCGTAGTACCATCGGGGTTGACTGGGATATGGAAGTTTTGGGGCGAGACACGAACACGGTTGATGCCGTCCTCGCCGTTGTTTTCGTAAAAGTATACGCCCTCATTTTGGGGCAGGATTTGGTGCCTGTCTGGATATCTAGGGTCGTCTCTGCGCTGGCAATGACGTTCAGCACCATGAACAAGCACGCAAGCAGGTGGTAGCAAACCACTCCGGCTACCCTCCTGAGTTGGGATGCTACGGAGAATGCAGCCGACACTGCCATCATTCAAGATGTAGCCCAAACCAAACTTGTTGGTGTAATCAACCCACTTGACTACGATGTGGGGAGGTGATGGGGTCTTGTCCCTGGACGACACAAGTGCCATTGAGCGGGCGTTCAGTGCCCGTTCCAGTTCTGCCTGCAGTCTGCGAAGCCTCTCAAGGACAATGTCAGGCTGCGTCCCTGGTACTGCCTCTTGATATTCGGCAGGACTAAAAAGGCTTAGCTTGTCCTCCTGAGGCTTTTGCGTTGTTGAGATGGGTACACTCCTCTGGATAGGAGCGGGCTCCTCAGTTGGCAACACCGCAGCCTGGCTTCTGGTAGTTGGGTAGCTGCGAGTGCTACGGGTTGTGGGTCGAATCGGCTGGGATCCTAGTGCATCAGGAGCAGTCTCGGGCACTT
This sequence comes from Neurospora crassa OR74A, assembly GCF_000182925.2. Taxonomy (NCBI): domain Eukaryota; kingdom Fungi; phylum Ascomycota; class Sordariomycetes; order Sordariales; family Sordariaceae; genus Neurospora; species Neurospora crassa. Next base: position 9,381,218 of record NC_026501.1, read on the forward strand.
CCCGCCTGCTAGACCGGGTGCGTAACGAAGTAGAGCTAGCACTTCTGAGCGCCGGCTCTGGAACCGTCTGCGACCGACCTAAGCTGCTGACTGTAGCGAGAGGCCGGCCTTGGGCCCTTTGTTGAGCCGCAAAACTCTGGGGTGGGACACGGAGAAGTCCTGTGGTGCCCCTGTTAGCGATGCTCGCCTGGGCGAGACTGTTGCTCAGGTCATCCACAACCGGCTTTTGAGGTTGTGAATGTATTACTCCCTCCATCCTGCTTCCGCCGATGTCCGCCAACGGGACGCGCTTCTGGGGTTGTTGTGACAATGTCAGCTTGGAGGCTTGCTGTTCGGCTTGCTGCTGCTGTAATAGACGGGCCCGACGTCTTGCCTCGGTCTTGATCTCGTCGTAGGGCCTGTAAACGATACCCTCGGCGAGTGGAATAACAGGGGTAAGGCCGTTTGCCTCCTCCTCTGCCATCTCTCGCCAAATGTTCTTGAAGACAAACTGCTGTGTGCACCATGGACCCACACTACACTCCTTGCACATCTCTTGCACATTGCGGAGGTTGTCTGCTTCCGCCTGGGGACCGGACAGAGGATCGTAGAAGGCAGGGTTCTGTGGTGGGGAATCCCGGAGCCTGGACGAAATGTCGGAAGGAACGGGCATGTAGCCAGAGGTAAAGAAGGGATGAGAGACGATGGTGTCAGGATCCGGTCTCATATCTGCGTCTTGCAGCATGCTTGCGACAAGATCCTTGGCCTCCAAGCTGTAGTACTTTTGTGTGGCATCGGGCGATGGCCACTCGTAATCACGTTCTCTGGCGCGGCGGTAGATTTCGTCGGTGGTTGAAGACTGGAAAGGTGGTTTCGAGGTGAGCATAGCGTAGACAATGATACCCAGACTCCAGATATCCACCATGTGATCATGGCCCTTCTTTCCCTTTTCGAGAATCTCGGGCGCAATATAGTTGGGTGTTCCGCATAGGGTCGTCCTCCTCATAATCTGCATATCCTTTCCTGTGAGGAGCAAGGCAGCCAGGCCAAAGTCTCCAATCTTGGCGTTCATGTACTTGTCGAGGAAGATGTTGCCCATTTTGAGATCGCGGTGAATGATGCCCTTGGCGTGCATGTACTTGATGGCGCCGGCAATCTGGACGGTGTAGAAGCGCACCTCGGGTTCTGTCAAGCCCTTGCGGCGCTTGACCATGTCCATGAGGGAGCCATTGGAGCACAGTTCGAGAACCAGATAGGTGCAGTTTTCAAAGGTAAAGGCGCGGTGGAACTGGACAATGTTCACATGTCGCATTTTGGAGTGAATCTGGAGCTCGGTCTGGAATTTCTGCTCCATCTTGGAGGCCATCTGGGCCTTGACGATCTTGAGGGCATATCGCTTGGAGCTTCCGATCAGCTTGCCGTCGTAGCAGATAGCGAAGCCGCCCTTTCCCAGGGGCTTGCCGACCTGGTAGATGGCGCCCTCTTTGCGGTCGGAGCTGGGGGGTTCGTTGACATGGTTCGGCGGGGGCGGCGGGTGGTCTTTGTCCTTGGAAGCCTTGAGCCCAGCAGCTGCCTTGGACTTTAGCTCATGGGCTCTCGGTCTCGCCGGGGCGTTAACATCTCTGGGGTATAGGGCGTCCATACCGACACCTCTCATTCCCACGGCTTTCTCGAGCGCCTCGAGGATCACAGGTCGATCAATCGGGTATGTATAATTAGGCAGTCGTCGAGTTTGACGTCGGTGTCGTCGGCGGGGATTCTCGTCCTGTTCGTCGGGTCATTCAATGCCGTGAATGATATGAAAGGTCTAAGGAGTGGAGGTTCCACCTTGGTTAGAGACACAAAGTAAACAAAGCAAGGGGGTGAAACAGAGTGAGTGGAAAGGGAAGAAGACCTAGGAGGCGCCAATTGTCTGTTTGGAAGAAGCAAAAACTCACAGTGGGACTAGTAGTGATGGTCAAGCACTGCTCGGCGGCCTGGGATCCGACGGACGTATGTAGAGATAAGTTAGGCCAGGCAGTATCATGAAGATGTTCGTCGTCGATTGAGGATATGATTTAGCGCGGATTGACTCGGGTGTCGCGCTGGGAGGGGGATCGGAGGACGGAATAATTGGTGACGACGAAAACGAAGGTCGGTAGTAATTCATCCACTTGGTTCCCCCAAGCTGCGCGCAGTGTCAAAATGCACTACCTATGGTAGTAGCTAAGGTACGGTACGGTACCTTGCAAACAAAATCAATCCAGGATGGTGACGACTTTGTTGTTGCAAAAGTGGAGAGGTCAAGGGAAGGTGGAAAGTGGGAAAGAAGGACGCCGAGTTCAGTTCGTTGTGTTGTGTTGTGTTGTTGAAGATTGCAAAGCGGAAGTTGGTTCGTTGCTTTGGAATGAATCCACCGTCCAAAATTGGCAAGCATAGGTTTGGAGCTGGAGACCTTTTCGTTTTGTTTGTCCCTTTGCCAGTCAAGTCGCCAGGGCAACGGCGGGGACCCTCTCCAGGAGCCCACTGCAGCCAAAGGGACCTGAACCTCCACTGCGCCCTGTCGCTTGCCAAGCCAGCACCACCGCAGGGCGCCCACAGGCAGACCAGGGGGCCTGACTCGCCCGGTTCAGTGGGGTGCCCCTGCTGTGCTGAGCTGGCTGGTTCCCTTATAGCGGCACCTTGACTCGACGCCCGTTAGGGTGCTGTTCACGCCAATCACCTAATCCAATCAGGCGCTTATCGATATGGAGGATGACGGAAGCCCTGGGATGCTGAATTGTCCGTCATCCGAACTTTACATTCTTCCTTCAATGTCTTGTCACATGCGCCTGTAGTCAAGTAGTATAGAAAGGGCTTCTGTGAACTTTGGACAACAGCCATCACTTGGCAAACAACCTCTTCCACTCGTTGGCTCCTTGGCCAAACTCCCAATTCGTCCCAATTCCCGTAGCGGAACCTCGGCATCGCCAACTCACCCACCACCAACGGCGGCAACGACCGACCAGCGGTTTTCCCTGGTTAGAGGTACTTAACCTCCTTGGCAACACCTCGACTCAGACATCATCATGGTCTCCCTTCCTCTCTTTAAGCTTGCCGCCCTCTTTGTGCGGCATATCTCCAAGTATGGCGCCGTATGTCTCTCCCTCTATCCTTCCCTTTCCCCTCCCCCTCCTCCTCGTCATAGGTAACCAAGTAACCTAACATGCTTCTTCTTCTTCTTCTTCACCCAGAACCACATCAAGCACCAAGCCCATGAACACCCCAAATTCCGCGCCTTCGCCGCCAAGTATGGCCAGATGATGCACCAGCTCAACATGCGCTTGTCCGTCCTCGCCCTTCGAAACTCCGACGCCGAGCTGCGCGCAAAGGAAGCCAAAGAGAAAGCCGAGGCGCCCACCGTCAAGACAGAAGAGCAAGTGCGCAAAGAGTTGGAACTCAAAGCCAAGTACGGCGTCATACCAAAGGAGTCGCATGCCGTCAGGGAGCCGCCCAAGAGCATATGGAAGCGCAAGTTCAGGCCCTTGCCCGAGCCCAAGGCCGTCGACCTATTTGCCGATGTCATCGGGGATGCCTTTATCTTGACCATTGCCAGCGCCCTGCTGCTGTACGAGTACTATCGGTCCTCGTCAAAGCCCGATCCGAACGTGCAGAGGATAAAGGATTTGGAGAAGCAGTTGGAGGAAGGAAAGAAGAGGGAGGACGAGTTCTTCAAGAGGGACGAGGAGAGGCAGGCGAGGTTGCAGGCTATTGAGGATGCGCTGAGGGCATACAAGGACCCAAGAACCAAGAAGCCCATCTATCCGCCGTCAGTGGCAGGCTCTGCAGATGAGTCGGACGAGGGCTTTGTTCTTACGAGGGTATTCTCGGGACTGACCGGGAAGTTGGGCTTCTAAATGCGACTTGATGACACGCCAAGATCCTTCTTACACCCGTTGTTCCCAGCAACCCTCGATGTTGAAGGACGGACCATGGAGAAAGACGCACCCGGATCCTCTTGCGCTCCAGGCAACACGGCCGAGACAAAGGGAGAAGCAACGGTCAGAAGGCCTCGGAAATAATCAGCAGTTTCGCATCACGTTGGACACGGCAGGCACGGCGGACCACAATACAGGAGGAGCATCTTAGACAGCATACCAGATACCTACAGTACTTAAAGCTAGACGATACCCTTTTCATTGGATAACAAACCACACCACTCTTCATCTCACCCTCTTCCCATCACCAACTCTCGCTCTATCTTACTCTTTTCTTTTCCATCTTCACAATGTCTTTCGATAGCAAGTTACCAACTGTATTAGAGGTAGAGGTGTCTGACTCGGCAGAGCAGTCGGACTCATCAGACTACTCTGCTACAAACCCAAGTAGCATATCGTCCAAGTCGAACGAACGCCCACAGGAGCAACCTGCGCAAGCTGTGGCCGATGACAAGAGCTCCGCCCTACCGACTAAGCCATCGTCCGCACTTACCAGTACCCCCACGGACTCCAAGAATGCGTCTAAGCCGATTGTGAAGACAGCCCATCAGCTCAAGCACGTGTTTGGCGCGTACGGTCGGATGAAAACGGAATGGCACGAGGCCATGAAACAGGTCCTTGCTGTCCACGGAGAACGCTAGGAACGTAGGTAATCAGTTTTCACATTAGCGACCATCAACCAGTGATACTCACAAGCTCCACAGAGACCGATGACATATTTCACGACATCGGCCTTCAGGGGCCTGGAGAAAGCGATTACTCTTTCCGAGATCCCTCTCAGCCTAAACAAAGCGACTATCAAATTTTTTCTATCTTTTTACTTTCCGCAGAAACTCGGTTCAAGTGTTCACTTGAACGGATTGTAACTGCCGATCAAGCGTTCCGTGCCAACAGGCAACGGTCCCCCAGGCCGGTAATCATCATCTGCCTCGAGGATAGCAAAGACAGAAAAATGACGGGCATGAGAGCTTTCACTGACCTTTTATTCGGGCACGTACTTGGTCCCTCCTTTTTTGTGCCAACATGGCTTCTTAAGATTGACAGCAACATAAAAGATAAGACCCCAGCTAATCATCCACAATCCCACAGGCTCATCAACTCAACTGCACCGGATCTCTCTGCGATCCCCATTCTCCCCGTCGCTAGCTATACCGTCCTTCCCGTCGTGCTCGGCTGGCTTGAGATGTGGGGACTGGACCCTAGATTTTCCAAACCACTGCCTTTAGAACCACGAGTTCCTGAGGATGACCACCCCCCATGGCTCTGCACGATCGATCACACCAATTCCCTCTTCCCGCGTTCGCGCAAGGCTTCCTGTTTTTTACGGCGCCTCCGTCGCCGTCGCTTGCTAGGACAGAGCAGTCCCAATCCTCGAGGACTTGTCATTGCAAAGGCAGGAAGGAGGGTGTTCCAAAAAGAGGGAGAGGTCGAGGTAGAGATGGTGGTTGCTTTTTGGGAGAAAATGTACATTCTTTGACTATTGAGCGAATCATTCTTCCAGGGGTAGTCTTTTCACAGACATCTCGTGTACTTGACTTCCTCATAAGCGTTTGATTTAGATAGCTTAGTTGTACAAATACTTGAACACAAAGAACAGAAACAAGCCGTACACTTATCGAAACATAAAACCTTTAATTACAGCGATCATTGCGACTTTTGACCGGACTCTCCACCGTCACCGTCCTCAAGATCCCCTTCGGTTCCGCGCTTTTGGATAGCTTGCATGAGTTCGTATAGTTGACCGATTTGCTCGTCTGTCATGTTCATGTTAGTGACTAAGGAAAGAAAAGGGAAAAAAGGGAGGGATACGCACCGCTCATCTTTTCAACCTTGCCCTTGTCCAACTTTTCGCCTACCCACGAGTTTCCTTCGATTTTTTGGGCGTAGAGTTGCCACTCTGTGAGGAAGCCGATCTGTGAGGTGGATGTTTGTGTTAGTTGATGCTTTTGAAGAGAATTTGCTCCTGCTCAATGACCACGGTTCCAGTCTGCTTTTGTTTCAGTCCCACGCTGTCCTCCTTTTTTTTTTTTTTTTTTTTTTTTTTTTTTCCCTTTCCTTCATGCCGTTCACCCGAGTCGCTCTCTTAAGCGTGCTCCTTTATCCCCCTCCTTCCACATTTCTTCATTTCCCACAGGCTTTCGGTTCTCGTTCCCCAATTTGATCCTCGGAATCTTCCAAATCATGCCCTGCTGTTCGGTCTTCATTTCCCATCGGCTGTATCACCGCTCCCTTTCTCTCCCCCATCAACTTCTCTTTCTTTGTCGCCCTCCTTCCTGAGACCTGTCATATGCTGCTACCGGGAATTTCCAATGCCTGGCTTCCCACTCTTCACTTTCTCCTCTCCTCTCCTCTGGTTTGCTTCACGCGCTTCATCCACCACTTCACCACCTCTTCATCATTCCTTAGGACTTCTTCACCTTCACTTCAATTCACTTGCCAATTCCTTCCCACTTCCTTCCCACTACTCACATCCAACGTCCAATGCATCCTTCCACCCCCCTTATCACCACCATATCAACCCTCCCCAACATCCCATCCCTCTCCTTCGCCCCCCTTCCTCCCCTTCGCCCTTTCCTCCCCTTCGTCAACCCTCTCCAAACATCCCATCCACCCCCCAAACATTCAAAACCCCCACATCCAAAACCTCAAAACGAGAACTCTCAAGAAAATATGAAACTCACCAAATGCGCCGGATTATCCACACTCCGATGCGCCCGAAACTCGGCCTTGACATACTCATCCCCCAACAGCCGCATCTCCCTTGGCAAGTATTTTCTGTGCGCGCGAAGCAAGCGCCTATACAAATAGATGGGCGGTAGGAGAGCCAGCGGGCCGGGCGTCATGCCGTAGTTGTGGTTTTTGGAGTGGGTGAGGGCTGCGGCGGCGGAGCGGCGGAGGGTTGGGCGGAGGGCGTACATCCTTGCTTGTTGGATTCCTTGGAAGGAAAAATGGTAGAAGCAGAACCCAAAAGAAAGATTGGTAAAAACCGAATTCGGCTTGGTAGAACTCGCACAAAAGAAGAAGGGGAAAGAAGAGAGCGAGGTGGGGAGAAAAAGGGGGAGTGATGGGCGGATGGGTGGTGGTTAATGGGTGCGGCGACGGAGACGGGGCGGCTCGGGCATATAACAAACGGCGTTGATGGTAGAGGTACGTTCCGGGGCGGAATGCCGGATTTGCCGACGGTTGGAGACTGGAGCGCTTGGTGATGACAAGTGCCAAGACCGGGGGTCGGTGGGTCAAGGTCCACTTTTTCTTTTTCGAGGACAAAATGGATGGACAACACCAAGGAAAGTATCGCGATGTAAACATATCGTCAACAGGTCGTTTTCACTTTTAATTATGTTGAGTGATGAACAGATATAATATTCAGTGTAGAATCCAAGTACATGCATTCAGCACCTCTATCTAGGGTATCTATACCTCACATCTTCTCTACCGCTTAACCACCATTCCACATCTCTGGCCACATTAAACCCCGCCACCCACTAGAATACACTCAGGCTCAAACAGCCAACGCCTCCGCAATCCACCCCGCCTGAATGGCGCTCACCTTCTTTGCATAATTCTTTTGCGTATACACATGCTCCAAAAACATGATGGCCTCCCTCTTGACCCCATGCAAACTACTACTCGGGTGAATAGCAACCACATGTTTCCCATGGGCAGTCACATAACTCGCATCGGGCGCCAGCACCGCCGTCTTCATCGCGAACCCCTTCAAGAACGCCTTGAGGATCCTCTCTGCCGTCTCCGGCGACACAGGCTGGTACGTCACTTCCGCATCTGGGGCTGGAAACTCCGCCAGCATCTTATTCTTGACCGACAGCGACCGGAGTTGTTTCCTGATATTCAGCGCCTGCCGCATATTCCGCACATTGATCCGGCGTTGTTTGCAGAACGTCCCACGGTCGGCTGAGGGCGTGGAAACGAAGCGTTGCATGGTGTTCAGGTACGTGATCAAATCGCCCTCGCGGCGCTGGAGTTCTTTTCTGTACACGTCCACGGCTTCCTTGTCTTCTTCCGAGCGGACTTGCATGAAGATGTCGTCGCCGGCCGTGATGCACGAAATGATGTCGATGGCTTCCAGCAGACAGTCATAGCGCGGGTCAGCGGCCGCGAGCAGGACGCGCGCGTAGGGCGCAGTCACGGGGAACAAGACCATTTTGCGGCCGGTGTCGGTGATGCGGCCGTCGTCGCCTAGCGCGCCGAGCACATGTAGATGTACAAGAGCGTTTTCGACGGCTTCGAGTTCCGGACGGTCCATCAACGGGAAGGAGAGCACGTCGTCGATGCCGCGGGCTTTCATTGTCAGGACGGCGCCGAGGACGTCGGTCCGCAGAATCTCGGGGAGGTCCGTCTTTGGCAGGGTGGCGAAGGTGTCGGCTGTGTAGAGACGGAAGCACTTGCCGGGGCCTTCACGGCCGGCACGACCGGTTCGTTGGATGGCGGAGGATTTGGAGATGGGTTTTGCGAGCAGCGATTCCATGCCGAGACGGGGACGGTATTGTTTGACTTTGGCTTTGCCGCAGTCGACGACGTAGCGCACGCCGGGGACGGTGACGGAGGTTTCGGCAATGTTGGTGGCTAGCACGATCTTGCGCGTGAAGGGGTGTTTGATGGGCTGGAAGGCTTCGTGCTGGGCTTCCATGGAGAGTTGGCCGAAGAGGGGAAAGACTTTGACTTTGGGCACTTTGGGGTCGAGGGTTTCGGCGAATTCTTCGATTAGGCGCTGGGCGGCTTCGATTTCTTCTTGACCTGTCAAGAAACACAGGATGTCCTTCTTGCCGTGTTTGTCGGAGAGCGGCTCTTGGGTGTGGATCTTGAAGACGGTTTTGAGGAGTGCCTCCTGGATGTCTGGAACAGGTTTGGGCTCGTGGATGACTTCGACCGGGAACTGTCGGCCTTCGATCTCGAGATATTCCACTTCCTCCCCGGATGTTCCCTTCTTAAGACTGTCGTCGCTAGAAAAGAATTTCTTGATTCTTTCGACCTGTGCCGTAGCACTCATGACCACCACCTTGAGCGGGATTCCTCCACGACCGGCCTTGTCGCCCGTGACGATCTGCTTGAGGAAACCAGATAGTAAATCGACATCCACACTGCGCTCGTGGATTTCGTCCACGATGATGGCCGAGTATTGTCGTAGATGCGGGTCCCTCAGCAGTTCCTGCAGCAACATACCCTCCGTCACGTACTTGATCTTCGTCCCCGGTGGTACTCGATGGTCGAAACGGACTGAATAACCAACCAGACCCTTCTCCTGGTCTTTCCTGTCCTTCTTCTCATTCCCATTCTCCTCAATCACCTCCTCATCACCACCATTATTCTTCCCCATCTCCTCCACCACATCCTTCTCCTCATCCCACTCCTCTCCCTCCTTCCCACCTTTCGGTCCCTTTCCATCCTTCCCTTTCGGTCCCCGTCCCTTGAACCCTGTCCCCCTCCCACTCGTATCCAACGGCGTCCCGCACTCCTTCGCCACACGCCCCGCAAGCGTGGTAGCAGCTACCCTTCTCGGCTGGGTAATCGCAATCACTCCACCGACATTAACCGTCTCCTCCCTGGTCTTTGCTTTACCACCCTCCTCCAGAACCTCATTCCCATCTTTATCCAACACCTTGGTCTTAACCTTGACCCTCCGTCGCTGACACCACCGCTCCTGGTACAAGAACTGCGGGACCTGGGTAGATTTACCCGAACCGGTCTCACCCACTAGTACCAGGACGTCCTTTTTCGAGAGGATGGAGCGGATCCGGTCTTGGTAGAGGTAGAGCGGGAGGGCGCGGCGGGTGGCGAACAGGGAGGGATCTCCTGTGAGGGGGCGAGAGGGCTTGAACTCCTTGGGGTCTGTTGCTGTCGTCGTTGTATCATTTTCGGTTGATGGTGCTGGGGTGTTGTTGTCTGATGTCGAGGTTGAAGGGGTGCTGGCAGTTTTTGGTTTCTTGGTGAGGTAGCCTTCGAGGGAGATGGTTTTGTTGCCGATTTTGAGGACTTCGCCGGATTCGGCTTTTCTTTTGCGTGACATTTTTGAGAGGTGGCGGGGGTTGGTGAGATCAAGAGCTGGTGAGAATTGGAGGATCGAGTGAGAAGTGTGAATGGGGGTGAGTTATGCTGGGAAATGTACATATGGGCGTGCGAAAGAAAAACGGCTGGCGGCTTGTGATTGGATGAAAGGTGTGAAGGAAGTGAAGGGTGGGTCCATACGGGTGGGATTACAGCTGGCTGACGGTCACTTGGCACTTGGTGGTGACTTGTATCCGTCACTGTCGCTGCCAATGTCAACTGTAAACATCACCCTCACTTTCAATTTGTAAACCACCTTCAAATCACGTAATTTGACTCGTTCATTCTCACTTGGATACGTTCCATACCGACCCATCTAATTATTGCCAACACTATGGTCATTCAAGCACAGAAAACGCCGACGGCGAGACAACCACTGACCCAACCTTGAATCCCTTGGGCCTCAATATGACCCGTGCTCACCCGCAAGCTCATCTTGATCTCCATCTCATCCACGTCCTTGACCTCGACATGGTTCTCGTCCGTAAATATTTAATGCATACACGGAATCCTCACTGGCGTTGCAAAATCCAAAGTCACATCATGGACCTACCCCAGCAAAGCGCAAAGCTGAACTGGATCCCCTCCCTTTGACTTGGGCTCCAGCTTCTCCCTGCCCGCCTCGTCACCATTCTGGTACTCGAAAGTTCCCTCTCTTGACGGCACTTCAAAACTGTATTGCCGGAATTCATCGTCGTGCATAAAGAAGGATCCCCCAAGCTGCACCTCCACGTCGATCACCCGGGTGCTTTTTTTGCTCCGTGGAAGTAGACCTGGAGGTCTTCGAGACGGATGTCGTACCAATTTATGTCCGAGTCATGGGCTTTGGTAGCGGAGGCTTTGTCCAGAGACTGAGCTCAGACGAAAAGGATGCGCAATGAAGTATCGAGCTTGGTAGCGTGACGGGAGCGAGTTATACACCGCGGTGCGGTCAAGAGACAAGCGCGGGAATGTCAGGTCGTCACAGAAATCGGTGGCTTCCACCTTCGCTTTCCTAGGTAGGTATGCTCAGCTTGTGCTTTGGTGGTTGCTACCTATGTGCAGGCAAGGTGAACATGTCGTTATACGACATGAGGTCTGCGTGGAATTCTGCACTGGCTGTCTTGTCTTATGAAAAGTGTCAACAGCCAAGTGCTTAAGCCCAGCACCCTCCATACCTATCTCGAATGGTAGGTACCTCATCTTTCTTTCTACCTACTCACCTCAAAGATTACCACAAAGGGGTTCAACAAACAAAGTCGAAAAATGATAAGCTTGGGTAGTCACAAATTAAAAAGAATATATCCTTGGTTTAGAAAAGTTACATTGGTATCAGAGTTCGCAAAAAAAAAAAAAAACAATAAACAAAAACAAAAACAAAAAAAAATACAAAAACAGAAGTTTGTTTCCTAGGTAGGTAGGTAGGTATGTAGTCGCTTTCCATCATCATTAAATCTTCAATCTTCCCTCTCTGTTTCTTTCTTAATCCTACACACTCTTCCTCACCATATCTCTCCTCATTTGCCCCCTCTACTTTAACCACCACTTTTAGGTACCATGACTGCTGCCGTGACTGCATCTGCTACTTGCAGCTAGTACTGCGGCCTATAAACCGGTCCACCCTGCTGCTGCTGCTGCTGTTGTTGCTGGCCGTAGTAACCCCCCTGGCTACTCTGGCTTCCCTGCCGCTGCTGCTGCTGTTGACCATTATATCCTCCCTGGCTACTCTGGCTTCCCTGTCGCTGCTGCTGCTGCTGTCCATAACCGCCCCCGCCCACCGCGCTCCCAGCACTCTGACTACCAGCTCCATACCTCGGCGGCCGTTGCGGCTGGAACCGCATCTGGTATCCACTTCCTTGTTGTCCCGGAGCCATGCCCGGTGCGGACCCAGATCGTGCCGGCCTCGGACCTTGACCCTGTGCCGCCTGACCCTGATTGGTGGCAGGCATCCCGCGATAACCAGTACCAGCTGCTCCGACGTTGGGGACAGTTGGCTGGCGAGTCATTGGGTTCACAGGCGGATTCGAAATCCCCATGGGCGCGGGACTGGCAGTGAGTTGCTCGCGACTTCCCATCCTGCCTAGTGATGACTGCTGTTGAACCTGTTGCGGCTGCTGAGGCATCGGGGGCGCGGCGGAACCGTCGTATTGGAATGGGGTGGTGGAGCGGGAGTAGTCGGAGTAGACGGACATGGTGTAGCCGGATTGGATTCTGCCGAGCTTGGAACCAGCCTTGTTACCGACGTCCGGTCCAGGGCCAGCGGTGGTGGTGGCGGTGGAGGTGCGTTGGTTGGGGCCGGGGATGAGGCTGAGGTCGGGGAGAGGAGGAGCGGCCGAGTCGCGGGAGGCGAGGATGGCTTTTTCTTCGTCGTGGTTCGCGTAGGGCTTGTCGAGGGTCGAGAAGGTGGAGGTTGAGTCGGCGGTCTTGGCACGGCCGAGGAGGAGGGAGTTGCGGGCGTCGAGGGGGGTGAGGGTGTCGCGCTGTTGCAACTTTTCTGTGCGGTTGTTAGTGATCGAATCATAGAAGAATACCTCTAAGGGGAGGAAAGTGAAAAACATACCCATCTCCTTTCTCTTCTGCCGATGCGGGTTCGCCTTGCAAAGAGCATTGATCGCATTCCAGACAATCAGAATTGCCAGAATGCCCGTCAGCGTGCTCTGCACCGCGATGAGCACGACGCCCGTAACCGTCTGCGTCGTCTGCGCAATGCCAAACTCCTCGACAAACACCAGGATGCAGACCACCGACAGGACCCTGACCGTTTGAATCATGATGTTGATCACGTTTCCACTCTTCCTCTCGTACGGCCGGCTCCAGATCAGCAAACAAAGCATCAGCCCCTCGATAGTGAGCTGAGCAATCGTCTGCACCATGCCTGACCCGTCCGCCCCCGCGAGAACGACCGACTTGCTGAACATGTAGACGATAGTCGGCACGAAAATCCACCAGTAATCCTTCCTGTAACTCTCGTAGAAAAGCGAGTACCGAACCCAGATGTTCTTGTCATTGTAGAGCCCTGCCACATCGCCCTCGCGCTTCTTGAGCTCCCGCGCGGTACTCCAGATCTTGTAGCTGAAGAAGGCCAAAATACCGGTGAAGAGCCCGAGGGTAAGGCCAGCAAGAAGCTTGGCCGCCCAGGAATCGCCCTGCGTGAACTGGAAGACGCAATACAAGACCCAGACGCCGTACAGAAGCATGATGAGCGAGGTGATGGTGCGTGTGATGGAGATCCAGTAGTTTCTGCGAAAACCGGAGAGCTTGGCGGGGAAAGAGCCGAAGAGGGCCCAGATCTCGAGAACGACCTTCACCAGCAGGATGCCGACGACAATGGCGGCGATAATGATGGCGACGATGAGCAGGATCGTCATGAACATATTGGCGGACGGGATGGAGAGTTGCTGGACGTAGCTTTGGATGCCCTTGACGGCGACGCGGAAACTGTCGGTGTTGTCGGAGGCGGTTGTGGTTCCGTTTCCGGAGTCGGTAGTGTTAGCTGCGCTGGAATCCGTGAGGTTGACACTGGTCTCGATCTCGCGAGCGGCGAGGCGGATGAACTCGGTGAAGGCGCGCTTGACGGGCGCGGAAGAAGCCTTGTTCTCGTGAAGCGTGGTGGTGGTGTTGTCGGGAAAGACGAGCGTGGCGTTCTCCCGGAGGAAGGTGAAGCTGTTGTGAGTGAGGTTTCCGCCCGTCTTCTGGCGGAAGTCGTCAATGGAGGTCTGCATGGCCGCCCACGGGATGATGCCCGTAGAAAAGCCAAAGTTCTTGGCGAAGTTGCGGTAGACGGGAGGGTAGCTGACAGACAGCATGCCGTTCATAGCCATGCCCTGGAAATGGCCAAAGACTTCGGTGAAGCTGGGGCTGATGGTGCCCACGCCGGCACTACTCGCAGCTCCTCCTGCTGAGCCTGCGGCGGCGCTACTTCCGGCAACGGCAGCTCCAGCGGCCGAGATACCGGTCAAGATGAGGGCGGCGCCGGCCACGCCGGCGGCGATATAGGAGACGGCGGGGACGGCGGCGGTTTTACCGTTCGTTACTTCAGACTGGATGCATGCGACGTTTTGTCCAGACTCCTTAGATAGCAGCTCGAGCTTGGCCATGGCGGCAATATCGGGGATCTGGAAGGCTATCGGCGGTATCATGCTGGCTACCTCTGGAGTAAGTACCTGGGATCCTTTGGCGGAAAAGGAACCAGCGGGGACTATCGATCGTCAGCATATCTCACCTACACCAATAACGCTTGATCCAGAACTTCCACATACCAGGGCATAGCTGCTTCACAAAAGTACCCTCATCGCAAGGGTTGAACGTGTTGTCGTAGATGTTCATCCCGTAGGCCGTCACTGAAAGATGAGCCGTGACGTTCTGTACTTGGTTGCTCGTTCCCGCCACGTTGAAAACAACGGTCCTGTCGGCGTTGTTGTAGGTGATATCAGCCCTTTGTACCGAAACCTGGGCGTCCTGCTCGCATATGTTGAAGCCGACCGTCTTGAGAATGTCGTCGCCCATGACTCCCTGTGCCATGAAGAGCCCGGCGAAGAAGGCCCCGAGGGCCGTCCGCTTCCTGCGGATCATGGTGTTTGTTGTTGTGTGTGTTGATGAATGAATGGTCGATATGTTCGACTCGAATGGTGATGTCCTATTCAGTTCCTTCTATTCTTGTTCGCCAGTATCGTATGCAAATTGCTTTTTTTCCTTCTCCCCTTCTATTCTGTGTCGTCGATGATGCTGTAGATAAGAAATATGCGCTGCGAAATGGTCGAAAGTTGGATGTATTGTGGTGTCGTTCCAAAACCCCCTTAACTCATGTATGTATGCCGTCGAAAGATTGCCGTGGCGTGCAGTAGTGGTATCCTCGAAGCCGGTTCTCGGAAAGTTGGATATGATATTTCGATGTGTAGGATGTATCGATCAGATGTCGCGGTAGTCAAACAATGAATGGTGTGTGTGTGTGTGTGGAAGTGGTGATTGGTTGAAAGTGAGCGACTGACTAACAAAGGCAAAGTTGTTTCTTGCTTGTTTTGTTGGTTTGAACCCCCTTCCTAAGCGACGACGACGACGACGATAGATGATTGACGTCAAAAAAGGACTGGATGGTCAAAGCCAAGCAATGGACAAAAGCCGAGGATCAACCTGGAAGGAGAAGTGAAAGAACAAGAAGGATCTCCTCAACGGGAATAGGGCCCCTGTGTGCTCAAAGGAGGAGAGCGAGTAGTGTAGAGCAGAGCAACGCAGGAAGTGAGAGAAGGATGGGCAGCGAAGAATGAGAAGAACTGGGTAATTGTTCGTTTGGTGGATTGGCCTGGGCGGTCCAGGTGCTCACGGTCCACGTCTCCAAGCCAAGAAATCGGATCGATCCAAGTCTGATGATGATCGACGTGGAATGGGACAAGTAAAAGCTTCTAGGATGTTGTCCAGGTCGTCATGGATAGGCAAGAACTCGTACAAAAGTTAAGAACCTGCCTTGCTTCTGTTTGGAAGAAAAAAGAAGAAAGGAAAGCGAAACCTGCGCTGGGCTGTTTCAGGAAAAGGAAATGCACAGGCCAGCTGGATGAGTTGAAAGTGAAGAAAAAGAATGGAGATGATGGAGAAATGGTGGAAAAGTGAAAGTGTAAAGGAAGTCGTAGATTCTCCGAAATTCCTCGACAAGACCGGACGATCAGATGGAAGACGAGACGGAACGCGGGAAGCAGAGAAGGGTTCACCCCAGCGGGTATGTGAAACGACTTTTGACGCTTTTTTCCCCCCAAGTGTTAGTGATACCGATATGTTCCCAGCAGCTTTGAGTACCACCAGCGTCTGGTGTGGGAGTCGGAGTTTGAATCTTGGTGTAGTGTAGTGTACTTCAGACGAGACAAGACAAGACAGGACGACATGACAAGAAAGAAGCCGGGAATCCCCCCTCCGAGCCTCCTTGAGGCGAGTTAGAGTTGCCTCCCACGCACACACACACATACACATACACACACACACAGAGTCCCCTATTTCGAAAGCGAATTTCTCGAATCTCTTGGAACGAATCAAGCGAGCAAAAGGGACCAAATCAACCGAACCGAACGAACGGCTGGTTCTCAGCGACCAAGTCCCCGACTCTGTAAAGGTTGGCCAAAACGCCTTGCCCATTTGGGCGAATGACCTGTAAACTTTTTCTCTTCAAAAATGCCATTCATTCATTACTTCTTCAGAATAACAGCCAGCCAGCCATAGCAGCAACAAACGAAGGTTCGGAAAGATCAAAAAACAAACGGACTGCCCGATCCGTCCAACCCGTCCGTCCGTCAATTCAAACGGGGCTCATCCTCATCTTCTGTTCTGTCTGCGGTCTGCGGTCTGCGGTCACTTGACCAGTGCGTACCTTGCATCGAGGCCTCCGACAAGCATAAGTAGCATCGCCTCCGTTCTAGCCAGTCCGCCAGCCAGCCAGCCAGGGAACAGCCCTTCTCGGAAGACTTTCCACAAATTCTCAACAGCTTTCGTATATAAAGCTGTCGGTCGGTCGGTCGGTCGGTCCGTTTTTTTTCTTTGCGGAATTCTTCCATGGATGGAAATCAAAACAAAATACGAGACTTTCCTTTTCGGAGCTTCTACAAAGGTGTTCTGTTCCATTCCGCAATCGAATTCAGGAAGGTTGCCCGCGTGGCTCAGCCCGAACGAACGTAACGAAACTGGTAGGTCGGTCGCCCGCCCGGTTGGTTACTCGGTTCCGGTCGAATCATATTTGCCCGTTTGTGACTGGACTGGCAACAGGGCCGTGGCAAGTCCCCTCGTGGGTCCGTCATTGATCCCCAAAAAGAAAGAACGGAAAGTTGTTCCCAAGATTTTTTGGTTTTTTTCCCCTGACATGGAAGTGGAAGCCCAAGCCCAAGCAAGCAAGCAAGCAAGCAAGTGGAAGCAAGCAAGCATCTGAAACGTTACTGTGGGATGTGGTGGGAGGCGTCCCCCAGCACACTCCAGCACTCCAGCAGTGCCCGACACCCACTCCCAGGTCGCCCACCACTGGCCCGACGGTCGACAGTGGACCAGGGGTTTTGATGCTGTCTCGTGCGAGTGGGCGGCTCTTTCATTTCCAAAGTCTGATTGGTTGAAGGAGAGAGAACAATGGTTCAGCTAGGTACCTGAAGCCCCGCCTTGTTGTCCACTGAGAGCCGTTAACCGAAGAGAACCTGGAAGAGAAGGACAGGGGACGCCTGACTTTGGCGGAGTAAATTGGGAACGAGGGAAGCAAGGGAGTTTTCTTGGTAGTCTAGACCCCTGACGATCTTTTTGGGTATCTTTTTTTTTTCTTTTCAGTCCAACCGACTCTTCTCTTCGCGGATGGGTGAAGAGATAGTGTACACGAGATAGAAATGCCGTGAATCCGTTGGTGGCAATGTGCTTGCTTCCTACATGGAAGAGGTAGAGAGGTTCCGTGAGAGAACTAACCTCCTTCGTCTCCCCTTCGTCATCTCTCTCCATGATATCAGAGCCGGGCAGGTAAATGAAGGAGGTAGTGGAAATCTGCGTTAACGAGAGCGAGCCACCAGACAACAATCGCCGACCAGCCTTCATGGGTGCCGTTCAGTCAGAAAGACAGGCAGGCCTGAAAATGCATATGTAGCGTATGTACATACAAGTACACGTGTACATCTACCACAATGAGCCGCGCTTGACATCTGCGACCTGCCGGATCCCGAAACCTTAAGTACCGGACCAGCTCGCCCTTGCATCCGGTCATCTGGGTTTCCTTGACCTTGGGAACGGCTCGTGATTTTATATAATCTCGCCCCCATTTCCACATTGTAATCCGTCTCCAGGCAATCATCCGTCTTCACTTCATTCCTCTCAGATGTTTTCTTTTTTTCTTTTGCCCGTCTTGAATTGCCTCTTTTTTCAAAGCTGCTCGTCGCTTTAACTTGCTCTGTTGATCATGTTTTAGAACTGTGAAAATCTCAACATCATTTCTGGTACATGATAACCCCTCCAGGAAGGCCCTAATTCCATAACTACAGCCATCCCTGCATCACTATGCGCGCCCCCTGTTTCCTTGTGGTGCCCCTGTCGCGGGTTACACGTCAGGATTCGGAGATCGCCTCCGGACTCGAAGCACGAAATGCGTCAGGTTGATGCAAGTCACCACCTATGATTCATGGCCATTCATGGTCAAGGTCAAACAAGGAACGATAAGAAGAAAAGGGCTTGTCTATCCAACATATCCAAAAAGGAAGGTTACGTTCGCGCTCTAAGCCCCCTTCGTAACTCGTAACTGGGAAAGTTCAAAAGCAGACAACTCCCGTGTTCACTCATGATGAATCGTTGGGCTTGATGTGTTTCAAAAATAGAGAAGGCAGAACCATCCACCAAATGAAGGGACCATAAGACGTCAAGCTCCTTTCGTGGCCGCCAACCAGAACGATTCGTAAGCACAAAAGAAAAAATTTTTTTTTCAAAAGAAACATGCACCAAGTCTTGCTGGCAAACGCCTCGCCACGCAGAACCCTCAAGAACGCATGTGTGCAGGCAAGGGTATCAAACCATCCGACCATGAAACCTCTATCAACACCAAAAATAGAACCAGAAAAGAAAAACAAGAACTCGTATTGCCTCAGTAGAACCCATTCTGTCCCGGCATAGGCGACGTCCCAAACGGACTCACGCTCCCATGAGGACCTGCCATCGGCATAAACTGCGCAGCCACATGTCCATGTGAGTGTTGTCTACCGTGGTGGCCATTCTGCGAATGCGGTTGACCGTTACCCTGGCTTGGATTGGGAGTAAGGCTCGTATTAGTCAACATCCCGCCGCCACTATCCAAGTTTGCATACCCCATCGAGGCAGGATCCTGAAGTCCCAAGGCGTTCATGGTCATGTTGAGATCCATCCCAGGGAAAGACTCTGTTCCCATGCCGTCTGGCGACACCCCCATGAATTGGTTAGGTACCGGGCCCATTAACGGTGTGCCCATCAGGGGAGTAGTCAGCTGTGAGGAGACACCCATCTGCGAAGCCGACATGGGAGAGGTCAGGTATCCGGCTGTAGTGGTCATCGGCCTGGTGGTGTACGCTGCCTGAGAGGCTATCAGGTTGGCGTAGCCTTGGCTCATGGGTTGCTGGGCCATGGGCATGTTCATTGATCCCGAGGTCATCATGCCTTGTGATAGGTCACCGAAGGGCACGGCATGATAGCCAGGCGAAGGGAAGGACTGGAACCCATTGAAGCCCGAGTGTTGCTGCGGGGTGTTGGAATATGTCACGGGCATTTGGCGCATTGGCATATGGCTCAAGCCAGCTATTGCCGGATCGAACCGCTGCTGCAAATGAGGCTGTCCGCTGTGCCTCCTGTCGCTCTTTTCGGGTATAGGAGGCGGGAAATGCCTCGGCGGAGGTTCCTGCACCGGGCTGATGATCGTGTCAGGATCAACCTCCGTCCGCTCCACGAGCTTGATGATGGGCAAGCTGATTTGCTCCATGTGCTTCGCCAGGTGGACTGTCAACTTTTTCCATGTCGTGAGCTTTTCCCCGCAAAACCGACACGGCTCCTCCTCCGGTTTTGTCTTTGTGACTCTGTGGCATTTCTCCACCATCTGCCAGGTTGGGTGGCACGCGCCGCCGGCCTTTCTGATATCGCCCTTTGTCTTGTACTTGGGCTCCTGGAACTTGTGCTCGCGCACGAGATGCTGGAGGAAGTTGTCCCGCCGGAAGCAATCGTGCGTGCAATCGTCGACGCGGCATTTCCACCACTCGAGATGACGATGGCCTTCGTTCTCATGGCGGACCCAGTCGGCTTTTCGCTTGAATGTTTTGTTACCGTCTCTGCAGTTTTCCCACGTGCAGGCAAAAGGCGAGACGTCTTCGTGCACGTGCTTGGTCCAGTCCGAAGGTTTCTCGAATTTCTTTGCTTGGAAGCACAACTGGCACTCCAGCTCAGCGGGCAAGTCCCTGGTGATCGGTGGAGGAATGTTGGCAGGGAACTGGTTGGGGTTGATCATTTTGTCACCCAGCGGAACGTCCTCTTCAGGCCGCACAGAGAGCCCTCGGCCGCCAGGATTGGCCCTCATCAACTTCGCCTTGCCGCCTGATTTAATACACATTGATCCGGATGGGCAACTCTTGTTCACGAGGTGCTGTTCGTGCTCCTTCTTGTGGTTCAGCAGGGCCTTATAACGAACCATCTGCTGGTAGGCAATGCGGTCCACCAGGTAACGGCTTTTTTCGGGGAGCTTGGGATGGAGCTCCAGGAAGTGTTGCTTGAAGCCATCCTGCGTTGGCTTAACATGGACAATTGATGCGCTTGAATCGGCGTTGGAGTCTCCTGCCCCGTCCTCGTCATCTTCCTCATCAGAATCATCATCGATCTCTATGACTTCAGCAGAAGGCTTGGGTTCCGCAGAAGGTCTTGGAAGAGGGGCTGGAGGACCGCCATGATTCTTCAACATTGCTGCGAGAGTAGGAGCGTCCGATCTGCTCCGAAGACGGGTCAAGTTGACACCCAGATTCCGCGCTGGACTTTTGGCGTTAGGAGAAGTAATGGGAGTAGTACTGATGGAGTTATTCCTAGCGTGCACGGCCCCAATAGATGCCACATTGCTTCCCATGGCGACCAAGGCGGTGTTGATGCTGGGAACCGATTGCTTCTTGCCCAAGCTTCCTGTACGATTTGGGGGAGCCAAGTTCAAATTTCCTTGGCCGTCCTTTCGGTCCACCGACGAGCGTGTAGAGTTGGAAGCAACCTCTTCATTATCAGCCCGAGTTCGTTTGGCGTTACTGGGTCTTCTGACTAGACCTCGGAGCTCTTGGAAGATTGCACTAGGTCGGCGAATGGAATCACCTCGGCTCAATGACAGCTTTTTCAGGATGTTCCCAGTGCTTTCGACCTCGGCGTCTATGGTGCCAATACTGCGACGCCTGGTTCCCCAGGTTGCTGCTCTTGAAATAATGGAGCCATTGTCTTTGCACATTTGCTCAAATTTCCGCATGGCATCATGAGAAGTCTCTGGCTGATGTCTTTCAGAGGTGATGGGCAACAACAAGGGTGCATCAGCCCAATTGCGGTTCCCGTAGATGATGGCTCGGTCTTTTGCTGTCATTTCGCCGCCTTTCTCTGTGAAGTATGTCTGGCCTGATATTTTCTTGTTTTCGGAGGGTTCCGCTCCAATCTCCCGCGGATCGATACTTTCATCATCGTGGTCAAGAGGTCGTATGAAGGGTTGATTCACATCCACAAAGCCCGATCTTGTGCGGCTGACGTCCTTCAACCTGGCCATCCAGGCATCGACCTCCTCATTCCGTTCTTGAACTTGTTTCTCGGCTGCCACTTCATTCACGCTGCGCACCTCGGCGGAAGACCGGTCACCAGGAGCTACTCCACTTCGGCCGCTGGCTTGATCTGGGGCCCAGCGTACAGACTCATCGCGTGCGAGTGTAGACGATGGGGACATATCGCCGTCGGGAGTCTGATGGATGAAATCATTTTCGTTGATGCCAGGGTAGAGAACATGGTGTTGAGCGTCGTTGAAAGTGTACGAGTTGATGGTGTCGTAATCTGAGACTGTTACCCTTGGACTTTGCTCTGACATGACGTTGACCGAGGGTACAGCGCCGTCGTCACCCAGCTCCGCGCTATTGGTAGCTTCTGATGTCAACTCGTACCCAGGCTGGCTACTGTCCTGCGAGTCTGATAGCGATGGCTGTTTTGGCCTATGGGTGACCTCTTGGGTATTGACGGAAATGACTGGACGTTTCGGAAAGGTAGCTTGGTTGGAGCCGGCTTCGGGGTTTGGGGAGGTCTGTAACGAAGGTGTCTTTTCTGGACTCATGGGGAGATGACTGGCATTTAAAAAGGCGTTTTGTGTCTTCTGGACTGGTTCGGAGGAGATGTCGTCCGCAAAGGGGTTACTGTTGGCTATCTGGAGGATGTCGTCAAGGAAGGAGGGTGAGCCGTCCGAATCGGAAGAAAAGTTGACACCAAAGTACGGATCGTCCTGGCCGCCAAAAAATAGTTGCTGATGTTGGTTACCGAAAGCTGCCAGAGACTCTTCTGGTGTTTGTGAGTTGTTTAAGGCAGGTGACGCCGAGTTACTGAGGGTGTTTGGTGTGAGATGGCTTCTTTGTGATAGTGGGTTTCGCTCCGGCGTGGCAGAGTCGTTATCAGCCAGAGAAGACGGCGAGTAATAGGTATGAGCCAAAGACATATTGAAGGAGGGGAGGGGTGAGGGCCCTTAAGAGAGTGGCTCCCTATGTGTGAGGTGTGTATATATCAAGAAGTGATGTTATGATGCTGAGAGTGTTGGCCGAATGGGCAGTGCGCGGTCAGGTCCCGATCTTCCTGGTAGGCGATTAGGCGGCAATCATGGTATATCTGCGTAGGCAAACCTCAGAGGATGATGAGTAGGAGGAGGAGGAGGAGATTGCGGCTGCGGCTGCGGTTGTGTCGCGGTTGCGCGGGGTTCTGAAGAGAGAGTGAGGGTGTTATTGTCTTGGCTGGATTCTTGTCGCCGTGTTATAGACGCTTCTCCACTTTGAATGAGACGGATGATCAAATGTTTGCGATGGCTTCCCTTTCCCACGCGTGATAGAAGCTGGATATGGAGCGATTCCAAGGAGAAACTGTAGAGAACTGTGGGAAAGGACGGGAAGAAGGGGAAAAGATGGTGGTGTCTTGCGTACCCGACAGGAACCAAATCTTGAGCAACACCGGCCTGGACCCCTGTCTCTCCTTCGTGCAGCGTGGATGTGGATGGGGGCAAGGCGCATAGACAGCTTTGCGCTTTCGAGCCTGGTCTGTGGCCGTGAGCGCTTAGAGGCTTGAATTTGGGTGATGTGAGCAGGGGTTCGCGATAGTGTGTGGTAGCGCAGCTCGGTGGTCCAGCCGTGTATCCGCAACCTCAGTGAGCTCAAAGTTCTTACACAGCGAACTCTGTCGAACTGTGGAATGTTTTACCATAGTTATCATTATATGGGTTTGCCTTGGTTTGACAGTTGCCGATAGTCTCTTTGTCTAGGTCGGGTTTCATCAGTCAAGTGAATTGATGATATTCGCGGAGAGGTAGCCGGGCCATGATTGGAGTCCTGAATCTAGGTAGCCGTGGTTGCCTGGGGTCGACAGTGACGGTGTCAACCCGTTTGGGAAGGATAAGTATCATGCATAAACCAATAAACCAGTACCCCGGATATGAAGTCATGTTCTCGATATTTCTCAACCGGCATGCGGAGTTGCTTGACTCTGTGATCATCTCATGGTCTCCCAGCCACATGGGAGCAGTGCTCGTTCTGCCTCATCGTGGCTTCATGTCATCTCGAACCAGAGCCCAGTGGTGGGTGTTGAGTGTGTTGTTCTTGTGTATCCTCAAGCCCCTGTCAAATATTGACTGATTTGGCCTGGAGATGCAGCCAGCTTGATGCAGTTGGCCCGACAGTTTCACCTGGTCGAGATCACCCTCGATATGCTCTGCTTACAGCGACGGACGTAGTGGTCCAAACGGTCCAAGGCTCAATGGTGGTAATCATCACGGCAAAAGGAAGGCAGACCGGTCGGTGAGAGAACGAACCTTGATCAAGTCCGTTCCATCAAGACCCGAGACAGTGGTAGACGTCCCAAAGTCGGCACGGTTTCACCAGTATCGCAACATCCATGGGGCGTTCCACTTGATGTGATGGTCGACGTCTGTGAGTGGATCGTGGAATGAGGCGAAGCAACAGTGTTCGAGAAGGGCAGACTCGGGCAGAGCAGCAGGCTGAACAGAGTTGATCGACTAGGGTGGTCGCTTGGGGTTGTATTGCAGCAATTCAAGGCGACCAAATGAGGTTTATCTCCGATCTGTGTCCAGTCACAGAAGAAGGAGGTCACGAGAATTTGGTGGTTGCAGAGAAAAAGTGAAGTGAAGACTGAACATTCCCACACTCCCGGCGTCTGGTGGGGAGAATCATTCCCCAGATACCCCACCTGCCCGACCAAGGGAAGCGACGGGAACCTCAACGGCTGCTGACCCCACCTTGAACAAGGCATCTTGCAGTGCACTGCCCCGCGCGAACCATTTTGCAAACCACCAAAGTCGACATCATCGTCGCCGGGCACTTTGCAGACAGTTCACCGTCATCCCACACACTTTCATGATACTCATCCAGGAACTCGGATTGTGCCTTGCGACTTTACATCATCCTTCCCGTCATCACAATGATACATATATGCAGCCCATCAGCACGGAAAGAAGCATGGAAGTCGAAGCCCTGACAGACCTCACTCACTCTTTAACGTCCAGTCACTTCATTCAGTTTCTCACTGCTGATATTGAACCCTCCCGATTCGCTTGACTTGTCACTTTGATACGCACTGTCAAAAAGTCCCGACAAACCGTTGAACCCAATCCACGGCCGACCATCCGTGAACCCATCAGTCGATGCCTTTTTCATAAGCCACTGACTGCATCAACAATGGCCATTATGTACAAACACTCCATTCAGTTCGGCACCGGGTTTCGAGAATTCAAGAGTCCTTCTGGTGGGTGGTTGGAGACGGCTTGCACTGCCACGCGACGCCGTCTTCCACTTCCGCTCTGCCACCCCCGTTTACGGAGCCTTTCCCACGATGCATCTTCTCCTCCGGCATCACGTATCCGAACTAGTTCAGCACTTGCTATCGATCCTTGATCCTTTTCACCACCATCATTCACCGTCTCAATGATTCACTGTCAGACATCATGTTGTTTCCACGTTCGGCTGCCGACTCAACATACCCTCACGAGCCAGTCTGTTACACTAACAAAAGGGGCAGGCTATTGTAACCTTTCAGCACAAACAATTTGACACAACGGAACTACTTCCGTGTCCCGAAACAGACAATGACTAGGCGTCGTCATGGACCATGGTCGTGAGTAAAGTCTACCCATACCACTGGAGTGACTTCGTCGTCGGCCACTGGGCAAGCCAATCTAATAGCCAACCGACTATGGGGACATTCAAGATGCTCCTTGCGCCCTCAGACCCAGCCCCATCTTGAACCATCGGCACATGCCCCATGATACAAGCTTCGTATCGCACAAGCTTCCTTGCTCCAAGCCTAGACTCCCACTGCCCTGCCCAAGGTCACACCATCTCACTATTCTAACAGCACCAGAAAAGTTTCGCCGAACGCTTGAGCCCATACCCCGTAAGCCAAGTCTTATGTGCCTCATCCGCTCTTCTCTGACCTCCGATGACATGCATAAGATCTAAGCCAAAAGGCAGTGTAGATCATGAACCGGGCAAAGTTCTAGTTCCGCACTTTGGGGTTACATATAGACGGAATCCTAGACTTCAGCCAAACAACGACATGGCCTTTAGGTAAGTTCCGTTGCTGTTTGGGGATCTGAAGGATCATCATGCGTGTACTGAAGAGAGGGGACTTGTACCCCTGAGATCGTTGGAGCAAAGCCGCATGCATCCCTATGGCCTTGCGACTTTGGTGTTCGAATCATGGACCAGATCGGATCTCAACGTCAAGAAAGAGTGCTGTTTGTTGGAGAAATGGTAGTAACAAGCACTTTTGGCTTATTGGCCACACACTGCCCCTGAGCTTTACATATAGTGTAGATCTAGTCCCGGTCATCTCGTAACTGATCAAGTGAGTCGTCTGACCATGCCGTAGCTTCCCAAAAAGGACAGACACTACAGTCCAGTACTGGTTTGTTTGTTTGTTGGCTCGGTACGCTACCTAGGTACCGTACCGTACTATGTATATTACGTAGACGAAATCTATCCCGAGTAGTCCCAAACCTTGCAAGAAGAAATCAAAATGGCTAGTACGAATGTGAAAAGGAATTAGCAGGATTTGATACAGCATTTTAAATTTTAGAAACGGTGTATCTAAGGTAAGATTACGCATTGGTCAGCTATGAAAATGCATAAGAAAGTTGACACGAGGTCTTGAAGCATGTTCAGGAACTTACAAAGTCTTCCTCTATAACCATATTGACTTGTCGTCATTTCAGCTCATGAATTACACTAGACATTACAGTGTCCAATCCTAGAAATAGGCGACCAGTTGAAACAAACACTTGATAACCTCCATACACCATTACTTTGCCAAAGGTAGCAAGGAAACAACTTTTCAGAAATATCGAGCTACAACAGATTACCATGACCACAAGGTCTTGATTACTTGGGGGGTTCTGGGCGCCAAGGCTTTCTTTCCCCCCTACATTCCATGTAGGGGGAGCCGAAAAGTTGGGACAGTATTTTAAGTTGGGACATCAGGAATCTGAGCGTTTCCTATAGAAAAGTGTTAGCGAAGACTTCAGTTAGCTATTCTCCTACGAGACTTCTTTCCAAAATTCCCAAAAAAATCCAGAAGCAATGAGAATTACTCTAAAGAGCCTCTACAAAGTTGCATCAATTTTGGTCAAAGGGTTGGGGAGATAAAAGCGATAAAAGTATTCTTTTACTACAAAATCGTCAACTTCGCTAGCAAGGTGCACACTGAAGAAAGCGGCAACGTTTAGTGAATAGGATATATTCGGACCTCACCATCTACTTATTTCCAAAGATAATTTTCTCAAACTCTCTAGAATGGTTCTTCTTAGTAAGGATTCTATACTGGAATTTTTTTCGGAATTTTAGGAAAAGATTTAGTAGTTGAATAGCTGACTAAAGTCGCTTCGCTAACACTTTTCTATAGGAAACGCTCAGATTCCTGATGTCCCAACTTAAAATACTGTCCCAACTTTTCGGCTCCCCCTACATGGAATGTAGGGGGGAAAGAAAGCCTTGGCGCCCAGAACCCCCCAAGTACCTACAAAGAGACAAGAAAAGACGGAGCTTTCCTTCATCGCCTTCTCTTCACTTTCGTCCAGACCATCAAGTAGGCCCGTGCCGGGTTAGGGTATTTGCTCACTCAGGGTTAGGACCGAATTCCCAAGACGTCATCCTCGGCTCTTCCCGAACCTTCGTTGCTTCGTTCGGAGCTTTCGTAAGTTATGACAAAGTGGCCCGAGCTCCCAATCAGCAATTAGCGAATCTGTTGAGCAGTGTCTGTCGGAGCTTGCCTGCCGATCGCAACCGACCGGAGTCCCCCAAGATCCCGTTGCGCGCGCGGACTGGACCCGGACATTGCTCGCTACCTCTAGTGCTGGTACAGTTACCTTAGCTGCTCGGTAAGTTTCCGACGGAACTTGTCAATGATCTTTTTGAACGAGCAACTACAACTACAACAACAACAACAACAACGGAAACTAAGACGATAACACTATTCACAATGGTGAGTTTTCGCCTGGGTGATACCAACTTAAGGAGACGGAAGGACAGCTATGGTCGAGCTTGCGTTCAATTGACTAGAACTACCTGTACCTACCTAGCGATTGGCATGGCAATGGCAAGCTGGAGAGAGGCCGAGGCATACAACGGGATTGCTTAGATGCTTGGAGCTGTTCAGGTCATGCTAACAATTGCAATCGCATCAAACTCAAACAGGGCCTCGAACTCCCCGCCTACGTCCTCTCCGCTCTCACGGTCACCGGTGGTATCGCCGGCTATGCCCGCACCAAGTCGAAGCCTTCCATTATTGCCGGTTGCGCTGTCGGTCTTCTTTGTATGTGTTTCGTCCCATGATCCCGGATCGCGATGCCTACCTACATGCTACACTACCTTTATGAGTGCATCCGATCTATCTATATCTACCTGCCTACCTCCCGAACTCAGCTAGCGCGCCAATCTACCAATTTCTACAAACCTCGAATACCCACCTCTGCCATACCTCATTCTCCCTTTCATCCTACTTACCATTCGACCCTTATACTGAAATTATCGCTGACGGTCTTCGCAAAACAACAGACGGCCTCGGCGGCTACCGCATCCAAAACAACCAGCCCTACGGCGTCGAGCTCGGCCTCCTCGCCTCCGTCGTCCTCGGCGGCGCTTCCCTTCCCCGCGCCATTAAGCTCCGCAAGCCTGTGCCCATGATGCTCAGCGCCATTGCTGCTTTTGGGCTGTATACCTTTGGTGATGCTTTCCGCAAGACTCTTTGAGGGAGCCGACCAGAAAAAAACAAAATAACCGGTGTCGGGGGCGGGAGGGTGTTTTGGTAGAGGGGAGTAGTGATATTTCTTCTTCTGCCTGTCCAGTATCCAATGTTACATGTGAAAAGGAAAAAAAAAAAGGAAACAAAATGCAAGTTGCGCCGCCCATATGCTCTCTCTCTCTCTCTCTCTCTCTCTCTCTCTCTCTCGTATGGTTGTGATGGGATATGGAATGAATGGGGTGGGTGGGTGAGGGGTATCAATTGTGTGAACCTTGATGGTCTGTGTATGTGTGTATGTCTCGGAGCCTCCGGGTCGGTATGACTTTTGGTTTTTTTTTTTTTGAATTCTGGATCTTCTTTTCCCTTCCTCTTTCAGTTCTTCCTCTGCCTCATCCACCACCTCCTCTTTGTACATGCTGTTTCCCACAGACAGTATCCATTGCTTCTAGCCTTAAGCCAAAGGGCGTCGAACGTCGTAGGTAGGTAGGTAAGGTATGGCGGCGCATCGGTCGTGTCGTGAGAGGCAGAGTAATGATTGGTGGTGGTATCGAGTCACAGTCGGGCGTATGCATCGCTCGCTCGGCTCGCTCGGTCCACCGCTCGGCTTCGGTTTTGTTCTTCTTGTTGTTCTTCTTCTTCTCGATCCAGAATATCGTGCGTAGTATGTTTAGGAGTTCTCATCAATCTCCTTCCACTTTTGCCGGATAATGGCCTTCTTGTCCGCCACGCTGCTCTGGTTGATCTTCTGGGTCTTGAAGCGCTCGGCGCGCAGGCAGGCCGCTAGCTCCTCCTTGAGCTCGTTGCACATGCCCATGGACTTCCAGAGGAAGCCGCGGGCGTGGCATTCTTCGAAGGCGACCATGACGTCGTGGCAGGCTATAGTTGGGGAGAAAGGTGAGTTGTCAGCAACCGTTGGTTGGAAGGGAATGAGAGGGGTTGTTTGGTGGGATGATGCGTCGAGAGGGAGGTGAGGAGGAGGAAAAAGAAAACGTACCGGCATTGTCCTTGGTATGCAAAAGAGGATGCATCTTAGATAGAGTTTTTGTGCTGTCACGGAGGAACAGCTACTGAGACCAAAGTCGTTGTCGGGTGTTGTCGCAATCCAAAAAGGTGATCTGGGGGTGATCGGGTTGTGATTCGCGACAAGACGGGAAGATCAAACAGACAAGACAAATCCAAAAAAGCGCGGCCGCGGCGGCAGGCCTGGACCGCTCGGAGCTACTTACTGTGTAGGTAGGTGCTTGGAAGCTTTGACCAACCAGAGTTTACTTGGGGAGCCCAAGAGAGGCCTGTGATTGATTGCCCCTCCAACGGTTCTTTCAAGCAACACTGGGACCTCCTGAGCACTAGAACAACATTTTTGGCCTAGCTTTCGCACCAGAGCAACTGTCAACTCTTTTGAACTGCCTGCCTGGTCTTCTATCCGATTTGAACAAAACGACCAGACCTCTCACTTTTCACTGTGAAGACTGTAGCGACGATTTCAGATCAGACGACAAAGATGGCTCAACAACCAGCAGCTGCGAAGAAGCAGCAAGGTCAGTGTTCTCATGTCCTGTCCTTCCAAGGGTCCAAAGAAGAGGGGCATCCTTGTCGATTGTACGTAGACGTACGTAGAGGTGACTGACAGCTTCCTTCGAACAGACCTTCAGCTTCAGTACACCACTTACAAGAACACTCTGCAACAAATTGCCCAGAAGATTGGCGATGTTGAGCAGGAGGCCGAAGAGCATAAGTAAGCATCTCGATGTTCGGTCTTGGGACTTGAGGTTTCCTTTTCGTTTAGCCGCCACAGCCGACTTGAAGCAGGTGGTGATGGTGATGGTGTGAAATCCTCACTCATCGGTCATGCTATGACCCCTTCCCTCCCTCTTCTCGTTGTGGGATCTCATACATGTCATCACACCGCTTTACTGCGGCGTGGTTGATGGATGGTTGATGTTTTCTTTTTCCTTCTCTCAACACTTTCCCTTTCCGTGTCTTTCCATCTTTCTTGCTTCTTGCCTCCTCGTATTCATAATTCTTTCTTTGCCACACCGCCCTTCTCATATCTCTTACTACTCCCCAGTTAACTCCTCATCCATACCCTTACCTTGGGAAGATCTGACCATGAATCCCGATCTTGGAAAAACTGAACTGACGCCGAAAATAGACTCGTCCTCGAAACCTTGGACCCTCTCCCGGCAGACCGCAAGTGCTTCCGCATGATCAATGGCGTCCTGGTCGAGAGGACGGTGGAGGACGTGATCCCCGCTTTGAAGACCAACGCCGAGGGTTTGAAGAAGGTTCTGAACGACTTGGTCAAGCAGTACCAGAACAAGCAGGAGGAGCTGGATAAGTGGAAGGTAATGTTGTGTCCTTGTGTTTTTTTTTTTTTTTTTTTTTTTTTTTTTTTTTTTTTTTTTTTTTTTTTTTTTTTTTTTCTGGGCTATGCAAGTGTCTGAGCTGGATATGAGAAATGGTCAACCGACTGACTGATTTTTCAAACTATACAGAAGAAGAACAATGTCCAGGTTGTTCAGTCATGAGGAGATAGACGGTATGATATGCTGGAGGAAGATAGAGAGAGATTTCATCAGGTATAGTGTACGGATACAATACCCCCCAACCACCATTACGGATTTGTCAGTGTGAGGAGGAGCCCGAATGAAGCAAGTGAAAAATAAAGGTTCAAGTGGATAGACGATGCCATGTCACCAAGGGTGGTCGGTTGTTGACGTGTTCAAGGGCAAGGAAGGTTCGGCATGTGAAGGCGATAATGATCGAGAACGAGCTACAGGGCGATGACGTCGCGTTAGGGTGCTTTCTGTTTTCAGCAACACGAAATCGATAGTGCTTAGAGTCATATCATGGATGCCGATGTTGATAGTTGTCAAGGGGCGGCCGACATCAGCAGCAGAACCGAAAGGATGCGGAAAAGTTCTCCAGAAATGGAATAACCAAGAGCTGTTAGGCCATCATCCTACTTCAATATTTACACGCAAGGCATAAACAATCAGTTGACAGTTGTCACGGCATACTTGTGCTTTTGGGGGTGCTTAAGAATGCTGGATATGATGGTTGTGGTGGTCGTGGTGGTGGTGTGGTTGATGAGTTGTCCCATGTCCATCCTGGCATGGCATTCCCAAGGAGGCTCACTGCAGCCTAGCGACAAAGGGGCGCGTCTCAGTGCCCAACCGGGAGGCCGGAAACCTTCCTCGTCCCAAGCCCAGCCAGCGCATGCGGTTGGTTGGTTGGGCTTCGATTGGACTGGAACCCGCGAGTGAGCAAAGCAAAGCAACGCAAAGCAAGCCAAAAGACTGGTGATGAGCTACTGCGTGTGCGAGATTGTCTGAGATGACGGGCGGACGGACAAATGCAAAGAACGGTTATGACGGACTTGCCGTCGGCGGGCGGAACGCCGGCGTCATTTTCTCCGCTTTAAATGGCTTGAATGTAAGTAAGCCGCCGTTTAGCTTGAATGCTTGTGATATGTTACGGTCCTGTCGTACAGCAGCACATCATGAAACGCGGGTTTTTGTTGGCCAGCCCCAACCATTTTTTGTCTGAACTTTGCGATTGAGGAGACCCGTGACAGTGATAGCGTGTTGAGCCAACAGGGGATTTCTGCGACAATTTCCGGAATATCTCCCAATGAGATTGTCGAAATCCCAGGTAAAATCGATTATTGGCGAAGAACTGGCTTTGTGACAACCACTGAGCGTGGTCTTTGAGGTTGTCCCAGACTCGTGTTTGGAGAACAGTGAAAATGGCTGTGAATGGTTACCCGCATCGTGGGAAACGAAAGAAGGGGCGGGCATATCATGACAGGAAGATGGTGATAACGAAGAGCCCAGCCAGTCATCACACACTCCTCTCCTTTGGGATCTCCTTTGGACCCCCAAACAATAGATCCCCAGCCCCTTTCGGCCTAAAAAGCCGTTGTTGGATTTCAGGGCACCGATTGGGCTTCTGGGTTTCCTTCAGCCTCCTCGTGCCTGTTGCTTGGGTTGTAGATGGTGTTGATATGTCACAGCCATTGTCGAATCAGAGGCTGTCTCCACCCACCTTCCAGGCATTCGTCGCCCTGAAGCTGGGGTTGCTGTTCCGCCAAGATATCATACATATCTGGAATCATGAAGAGATATTCAACTGTTGGACCTTGTTTTCCTGGTGAGTTGGAAAAGAAAGAAGTGGCTGTTGCTTTGCGCATTATCCTTGCTAGGTAATAATCGCAACAAGCATGCAACCCTTTGTGAGGAGGTCACGGATGACGCACTTTCACCGCTCTTGTCGGTCTACTGTGTACGGATATCCATCAGATATTGACGTCTCGTTGAGGGCGCGGAGTACGTCTCGTGCTAGCAGTCGGGTGACTATGTAGTCGTCATGGGCGCTGATGATATCCATCGGCCCAGGTGGGGAAGGCGGATACCTAAAGGATCATGTATGTAACAGCAAGGACGCCGGGGCCGGATGAGGGGAACAGGTTCTTTGGACTTTGGAGTCTCTGGATTTAGTTGTACAAACGACGAAAGCGTCAGTCTCCATTCTGGTGGTGGATTGACATCGATGGAGTTGTAGTTGTCAAATTGAGGGGCCACATGGACAGTATGATGCCGACAAGAAGGGCGGCAATAGATATTGCCCAGACAGACACTACTACAAATGTATGATTCGGGTGTTTTATGTGCCATTGTCAATATATCAGCAATGTAGAGTGAGAGTAAGGTGTGTTGTCGTTGGTGTCGTTGTTGTTCTGCGACATACTGTACGTAAAATCCGACGTTGTGCTGGCGAAGTGGAAGCCGGGATGGTCGCTCACCCGCCGGAACATTTACAACGCAGCTATGCCTATCCGGGGTGAATTGCGGCGTATGATTTTGGTTGAGACCCGCTTCTCCCGCATGCCGCTCGTCTCTTCCCCGATTTCCTTCTTTTAGTAAATTGTTAGTGCAGTCGGCTGTTTTGGGTACCTAGAGACCAAGAGAGTTAGCTAGCTGCCTGTCAACGAGAGCTGACAGGACTGTCACGACAAGCAAGAGAACCAAACCGGAACCCCACGAGTCGGCTTTGTCTTGGATTTGTGTTTCCCGGCCATGCATCTCAGACACGCAAGGGAACGGGGACAACGACAACGACAGCAGCCAGACCTGACTTCCACTTGACATTCACACATCCATCATCCATCCATACTGGCCAACTCAGACACCTACCTACCATACATACCTGGATTATCCACTAGTAGGGAGATTCGGCATCCATCTTCCACCTCCCCTCCCTAGTAGCAGGAATATCTCGACGCCCTAACCCAAGAGGTACCCTACCAACCGTTGACGCGCCCCAGTCAAACACCACACCCACTCCTCTTCGACGTGGATACACACGCCGTCCGACACCCCGACCAGGGCAAAGCAGAAACCCGTTTTTGTACTCTACGCGAAGATACAGACCACTCATCTCTACACTACTTATCCAAGTATCGTATTGATACTACATACTACCACCACCACCGGTACGTACACATACATCGTGAGAAACCACAACACCCCAGAGACGATGGAGTCTCGTGAAGGAGTCAGACTGCCTTGCTGCTTCTGCCATGCTGCCATGCGCGCACTGCATCGTTGCGCACAATCACCACCACACACACAAGCACACAAGCACACAGGCACACTATACTACAGTCATGCCGTTCTTTACGTGAGCGCCATGAGTTCGGTGCTATGAGGTGCTGCTGCTGCTTGCTGCTTGCTATTGCTGGCCCAGCAGGAACGCGGCAGTCCAAGTGATGGAAGGAAGGGCACATCGACCTCAGACGCCCATCCCAGCCTTCCCGGTCCTGGTAGCTTCTACTGGACATTTCCACACAGTCACCTATTTGTCTCCATCAAGCCACCTCGTGCCCCGTCTTGTCTCCAGCTGTCCCCAAACCCATCCCAGTCCAATCCACCGTCGTAGTCCCACGTCCGGCCAAGTATTGGTTCTTGACATGACTGGATCTGCTCTTCTGACGCGACTTTTGCAGGTTACCTTTTCCACGAGGCGAAGACCAGGCAGACAGCAGCAGCATCGTCATCATCATCGACGATACACAGTACAATCTACACTACTGTTCTCTACGTACCCCTACCGCGAGTCCAAAGAAACAAAACGCGTTGCTCTGCCCTGCGCTGGCCCGGACAGTAGAGCCAAAAGAAACCAACCATCGCCAGCCCATCGCCGTATGGTGTAACAGCGACCCGTGTGTACACAGAGACACACAACATCAGGAGGCCATCGGCAGCAGCAAGAGAACGGACTTGACGAAACGTTGAATCCAGGCACACGGGAATATACTTGCGGCAGGGTCAGTCTACCCACCCACTGCGGTACATACATACATACATACATACATA
The DNA here is from genome assembly GCF_000182925.2 of Neurospora crassa OR74A. Lineage (NCBI taxonomy): Eukaryota > Fungi > Ascomycota > Sordariomycetes > Sordariales > Sordariaceae > Neurospora > Neurospora crassa. The sequence goes on from NC_026501.1 coordinate 9,415,533, forward strand.
CATACATACACCCACAGATCTTGGTGGTGACCGTTGGTCATCCTGTTTACGACCGCACCAGTCCTGCCTGCAGCAAGGCGATCTACAATATCCAGCGGGCGCCGGCGCCGGCAAGGTTCCAGAGCCCCAGAGGCAGCAGACAGTCTCCGCGCTAGAGACACCACCCTGTACCCTTGGGTAGGACCCGCAGTGCCCCGTCCAGTCACCAGTCTTGTCGGGCCACCCCATCCACACCCCGGAACAGCCCCCTCACTCCTCGCTACCTATCGCTACAGGTACCGAGCGTGCCGCTACAAAGAGACATCAGACCAGTAAAGGTCGGAGCGTTCCTTTGCTTCGGGTTCGGGCTGCCATATCCTGTCTCGGGCTTCTCCCGTCCCTCCTTCTTCTCATCGCCACCAGTCCACCCCAAGGTACCCCATCAAGTTCCCCGTCGTGCCCAGCCCCGGCCCCCCCATCACAGCCTGAAGGATCCCTGGACACGCGAAAAACAGGGGGGACGATTGACGCAGTCGCCTGCAGGCCGAGCCGCCCCCGAAAAAAAAAAGTGGCCTCAAGCCTTACCTAACACCCTTGCAACGTGTCCAACGACACATCATCTACCTTAATCCAGTCTGTGCGAGTTGGCAGTCCAAGGAATTTAGAAAGACGTGAGCAGCCGCTGCAGGTAGCCAAATATGTCCGACTCCCCCCAATCCAATTCAAAGGATGTCGAACAAGGTGCACCGTCACCCGGCGAGGAACCACAAATGAACGACCCTCAGGACCCACACTCGAGCGGGCTCAACCAGTATGAGTTCGAAGTCAAGGAACAGGACCGGTGGTTGCCCATAGCCAATGGTATGTTACACACCTCGTTGCCTTCGTGCCCTTCTTGACCTACCTACCTCTACCCGTCCCCGTCTGTCTCTGGCCTCTGCCTCGGTGCCGGCGGGCCCTTGAGCCTCTTTGTGTCTCTTGGTCTTTGTGGACAGTCACAGACCATGATTCGTGTGTGCGCCCGCCTCCCTCGTGGGAGCGTGTGTGAGGATGTGTGTGAGGATGTGTGTGAGGATGTGTGTGTGTGTGTCTGTGTGTGCTCTAGCCGTGGCCAGACAGAGAGCAGGGCAGCACGCCCGCTTGCGCTTGCATGGCACCATGTCCATTCATGGCTGGGGGTTTGGCGACGAGAAGCAGACCCGAGACCGTCTCCGACTGGCTTCGCTTCTGTCTTGCTGCTTCCGCTACTGCTTTGGGCTTGAGAGCACTTCCAGAACAAGCGCTGCGCATACTCTCTATACACTTCCATGTCTCACCATTCGTCGTCCAAGTCGCCCGAAGCGCCGCGCGCTTCTTCCTCGTCTTCCAAAGCCGATCGATGTGATGCCTACGATGCTAACATACGCAACTTTGCCCCAGTCGCCCGCATTATGAAGAATGCGCTTCCCGAAAATGCAAAGATAGCCAAGGAGGCAAAGGAGTGCATGCAAGAGTGCGTGAGCGAGTTCATCTCGTTTATCACTAGCGAAGGTACGTACAATGACAGCCAATCTTCCTCGCAGCGTCAAAAGTCATCCAGTCAGAGGAAGAAGTTGAATCTGACCTATCACAGCTTCGGAAAAATGCCAGCAAGAAAAGCGCAAGACCGTAAACGGCGAGGACATCTTGTTCGCAATGACGTCCCTGGGATTCGAGAATTATGCCGAAGCTCTCAAGATTTATCTTTCCAAGTATAGAGAAGTAAGTCTCCGTTCCACAAGTCCCTTTTCCGTGAGGCTCCTTTGGTACTAGCGATGTTGTTGCTGTCTCGTGGTATTTCGCCCAATATGACACCGAGACATGACAATGGCGGTCTTGACGGGACGGGAAAACATGAAAACCCGGCTAACTCCAGCAGCAGCAGAATCAGACAAATCGTAGCGAGAACCAGCAAAATCGACCCAGCAGCCAAGGCTACGGCGCGCCTCAGGGCCAGAACCAACCTGGACAAGGCGGGTTTTCCAGCAACGATCTCGGTGGCCAGCAAGAAAGTGGCGATGCTTCAGGCTACAACCTCTATGGCGCTCAGACAGGACACAACGGTGGCGGCGCTGAAGGGTACTAGGAGCCAGCGGACCGTGGGCGGTTGTCAGCAAGAATGAATCCCTCTACGACCCAGCAGTTCTCCAAGCCCTAGAAGCACGGGCAGTATTTTCGGACCCTCTGGTTGTTGGCCCCAAGCAGGCATCCCATTAGCCTGTGATTGATAGGGACAAATTAAAACCGGGTCCAGAAGGCGTCATGCTCTCATGAGACGTTCGATGATCCGGTTGCGAATGAACCAACGTCTTCAGGAGAAGTCGGCGCGTCGCCAGAAAGGCTGCACATTGCGACTGTAGCCGGGAGAGGATCACGAAAAGCATACTCACTGTTACCGAGTCTCTGATGTGTGTATAACCATGGGGCTGTTGCTTGTTGACCTACCCAGACAAGAAGTAGCAGCCTCTTACGTTGCCATGTTTTATTTCCTTTCGTTTTTTCTAGGGTGGATATTGTTTGGTCTACAAAGATACAGGAGCGGCCATCAAAATTGGTATCTAGTCGGCTAGCTGGCGTAAAGAGTGGTTATGAATACAGTCCAATACTACTGGCTTGAATGTTGTTTTTGTAGCTGGTTGGTCTATTTAGTTCCATGACTAGAGGGCAATCCTACTTTAAAGAAGTTTTCCCAGAAGTTCACTGTCATTTTGAATCTTGTGAATTTCTTTTCAATCCCTACTGGGCCATTAAATTCATCCTTGTGGGACTTGGGACAACAGTTTGGGATGAATTTCGTCCAGTATACCAGGAGTGCCAAGCTTACAAGCAAACCAACAATGGGCTGTGTGGTTCCCTTTCTTGGTCAGAGAGCTGGGGTTGATGCTCTTTTGTCTCTGTGGCTCTGACCGAAAAGGTAGGACATGCCAACAAGTAGCAATTACATTAGGACTAGACTCGAGAACGAACAAGTTATCAGTATAACTTTGTGACTTTTTATGATAAGGTATGTTGAACGTCTTGGATATTTGCTTTGGCCCATGTCACGATGCGTATGATACGGAATGACATGGGAATTTGGGGACTTGGGAGGTTGAGCTCGATGATGGTGGTTATGTAATCAAGTGTCACTCACCGAAACCGAGAAGCTGACCGCCTTCCGAATCTGTCGGTCACGGGCGCACATAGACTGGTGGGCACGTGCCATTCTGTGGGGACCAAATGGAGGCTTCCCGCTCACTAAACAGATCAGAAAAAAAACATTGCCCAGTTGCAATTGATTTGTCGTCTTTCAGTTCTCATCCATCATAGCGTAAACAAACTCTTTTCAAGCCGTATCCTTGCGGCCAGCGACCAAGAACAGACCAAGCTGGAGCGGAATACCACACTGGCCCAAGGAGACTCCCGTACCTTGTCTCTCGCTTCTCATCCGCTTCGTTGTAATCTCAAACTCGACAATTATGCCATTGTTGTCTGGTCAAATCTGCGACGGGAGCCGAGACACACTTTGATCACCGTACCATCACCTGTCCGCCACTGGGCAGTCAAGACGTCTCTGTGCATGTCGAGAACCTGAACGACAGACCAAGTACTTGCGTACTTTTGCCATTTCCACCAACACCACCACGCTAGTCATAATCATCGTCTCTTTTTTTTTTTTTCTGCCGGCCAAATCGATTCCCAGGGATCCACTTCCTATCGACAAAATAATCACCAGATAATCGTCCAACCCCCGGTAGACGGCGAATATTCTCCGCCCACCCCCATTCTCGACCATGACGACTCTCACTCCGGTCGCAACCCGATCGCAGGCAACCCCGCTCACTTCATCCGCCATCAAGTCCATCCTACGAAAGCCGACCACAGTGCTTGGGAGAAGGTCCAGGGAAGAGGACGGTGAGAGTAGCGACGGCCTCCCAGGCAGCAGCCCCGCCAAGAAGAGGAAAACCGTCATGTTCAACGACAAGCTCAACATGATCAAGGAATTTGGTGGCAAGACGTTGGACGACGCAAAGCGCGAGGTCAAGCAGGCCCTTGAGGGTCATGCCCGCGGTGACGATGAAGACTACGATGGCCTGAAGGAAATCTTTTGCCCGAGCCCGAAGCGAACAATTGCTGAAGAGGAAGACGCCGATGCACCACAACCACAAGACCTCCAGGTTTACGTCGTTGCCTTGACCAGCCATGCGCCATTGCTGGACAGATCGTGTTCGGGACTCATCCGGGCGGTGCTCAATTGCACGTGGCTAGACAGGGACGATGTTTTTGCACGAGCGTACATTCAGCTACTGGCAGCCTTGTCTGCGAAGGTGTATTTCAGGCAACAGGCACTCTCGATGATGGTCGACAAGTTTACCGAGACACGAACCTCGACGGTAGAAGTCGTACCGGGGTTTCCGCCCGTCGATAGCGAGACCAAGAAAGAGCGGCTACATCTCGGTCTGAAATACCTCCTCGAGCTCTACGCCGATGCACGACCGATGATACTCGATATCGTTACCCACAACTTCCCACATACCGAAGAATCGAAGACAAGACACATGGAATACATTGATCACTTGCTCAGGCTCAAGGTGGACAAGCCAGACTTGGAACGGGACATAATGGAGCTAATCCTCTCGCGACTGGTGAAGCTGGACGTCGAAATGACACTGGATCTGGAGAACGACGACGACGAGACCACACGGGCGGTTCTACGGCAACTCGAAGCTTCGAACGCTAAGAGCGATGATGAGGATGACGATGCCATGAGCGACGCCGATTCGGACGACGAAGACGAGGAGGAAAGTGACGAGCAGACAAGGCGAATTCTTCTGCTGAAAAGCAAGCTGGAAACGATGGATGCCATTCTCGATCTCCTCTTTTCCATCTATGATCCCGTCTTTGCCGACCCCGATAGCCCGGAGGCACTAGCCACCTTTGAGGATCTGTTAACAGACTTTGTCAACGTCATCCTCCCTCACCTCAAATCGCGCCACACGCAATACCTCCTCTTCAAGTTCGCCATGAAGTCCAACCGGCTAATGGAGATGTTTATCGGCACTCTCTTCAACATCGCCTTCCAGTCTACCCGGGCGCCCGTAGTCAAGCAAGCGGCCGTCGCCTACCTGGCATCCTTCACGGCACGAGGAGCTCGCGTGCAGAGCGACCAGGTGCAACTGATTGCGCAAACCTTCCTCGACTACATCGATCACTACAGAAACACCCACACCAGCTGTCGCGGACCGGACATACGGCGCTATGGTCAGTATTATGCGTACTTTCAGGGGTTGCTGTACATCTTCTGCTTCCGCTGGCGGGATCTGATTGATCGGGACGAGGTCCCCGCGAGCTTTGACTGGGACGATCCGGCCAGCTTCTTGGGTCAGGACTTGCCGTGGATGAAGGGCTTGAGGCAGCGGTTGCAGGTGAATATTGCCAGCAAGCTTAATGTAAGCCGTCCACTTACCGCCCGTATCGAGTGTTACGTTTACTGACGAAAATCAACAACAGCCCCTAAAATGCTGCTCCCCCATAATCGTCGACGAATTCGCCCGCCTTTCGCACCACCTCCGCTTGATCTACATCTACCCCCAAATCGAAAAGAACAAGACCATCCACCTCTCGCAGTTCTTTACATCTTCGTACGCCACCGGCGGTGCCCTTCGCGACTCCGGCTTCGAATTCGATCACGAGAATTGGACGCACATCGAGGCGTGCTTCCCCTTTGATCCGTTCCAGCTGCCGGTCGCCAAGAGGTGGCTGGACTTGGACAAGAATTACGTTGAGTGGAGGAGCATTGCTATGCTCGAGAAGGGGGGTGATGATGATAGTGATAGTGAGGATGATGATGACGACGATGTGAGTGAGGATGGCATGGGCGATATTGGGGATGCATCGGACTATGAGAGTGATGAAGAGGTGGAGGCTGGGGGTGTGGAGCATGAAGATGATGAGAGTACGGATGAGGAGAGAGATGGGTACCATGGGAGCTTTAGGCGGATCTAAGAGGGGGTTGCACACCACGAGAGTGATTGAAGTGGTGAAGTGATCCGGGAGGAAGGTCATTAACTCTGTTGGTTTTTTATTTTGTTTTTTTGTTTTCGGTGGGGTTTCATATCTGTTTCTTTATCTGCATGGCGAATAGGCGGCGGCGGTGGGAAAGCGCATTACCTTCGTCACTCAATTTTGGCGTTTTGGAGGGGAAGAGGAAAGGAAAAGGGAAGGGAACGGGTCGGAACTCAAAAATTGTCTTTTTTTCTCTTTGGTTGGGACTACAAGGCAGGGCAAGGAAGGGTTCGAAGGAACAGTGATTGATGATATGGAATGGAATGGGTACCTAGGATGTGAGGAGGATATACCATAGATGGATGGGCGAATTACCTATTTTCGGTTCCAGTTGTCATTGGCTGTCCATGCTATGCTAGGTATGCTATGCTATGCTGTCCATCAAGGGAGACAGAGACCCCTGAGCCATAGATACATAGGGAATATGTAAGCGGAGGATGAATCAGCACCCATGGTGAGGAGTACCATTCGAACAAGTAGCTATCTACCTTTCTAGAACTAGCGAACTGAGAACAAAAAAAAAAGCAAAATATCATTCCATGTCATCAGCCGGCAGTGCCCGCCGCCCAATACTCTCAGTAGTCCTCACAGAAGTGTCAAGCGTAAAGTGTGAAGCAGTGACAACCTTACTCATCACTTTGCTACCTCCAGACTTGCCTTGTGCTACCTTCCACTTCTCTTCGATCGATGAGACGATGAGGCGTCGACCGGGGGCACCGGAGCTGGGGGCACTGCAGTGGTGAATGGACATGTGCAAGCATGCAGCGTTGCATCCCCCCTAACCCACAAAAAAAAAAAAATAGGTATTTGTCACCATGTGCATTGCAGCACCAAGCGAGGAACTTTTGGGTGCCTGGGGGTGGATGGATGGATGGATGGTTGGCTCGTTCGAGACAAAATAGATGAGACCGACCAATAATAGGTTAGGTAAATCAGTTCGCTACCGCTTGTAAATTCTATTTTACTTCTTAATTTTTTTTTTATTTTTTTTTAAAAAAAGAGGCCGTTGCAAGCATGTAATACGCATTACAACAATTCGAAAAGACATTGGCCAGAGTCTCATCTAGATACAATACAAATATCCAGAAACTGCCTAGAACTCAAAATCAGCAGGTGTGTAACAAAGACGCTGGATGATGCGTAGTAGGTAGGAGTATATGGTACCCGGTATGATGTCAAAGGTCTCAACTATTTTGTTCAGGGCGAGGTTCGATGGTTGGATGGTTGGATGGTTGGATTATGGATGGTTGAATGGATCTGCCAATCCCCCCCCCTTCCCCCGGACCGGCGGTCCTACTAGGCCATCAAGGTTCTTTTATTCTTCCGCTTTCTATCATTTGATTTCTATCCGGAAGGATGACATATCGACAGGGCTGGAGAAGGCGGGAAAAAGGCGGGTAGCTACTAGGTACTATTACTACGCTGGATGAGGTAAGTTTCTTATATTGGAGACAGGAATACATGGATGGTACGATCCTGGTTAAGGTATTTGAGTTATCGAAATGATTTGAGTTTCTGGGTTTGGTGCAGTGTGGTGGTCAGGCTGCCAACGAAGTGTCAGTGAACCTGGAGCATTTTTACAGACTCTCGTCGCTCTCTGGCACTTTAACTGGTGGTTAGGTTTCCATGTTTGCTTGCTATGACAGAAATGCGAGAAACTTTGGAGTGACACTCGGAGACTTGATGTTGGTGTTGATGGCTGCACGGCATCATATGTTTGAGTTGAAATTTATGCGGAGCGTTCCGATTCCGTCGAGATTCTTTTCGTTGAGAGTTGATCTCGGAGGAGACATGTCCGATGATGACGATGATGATTTGGATGATATATGTGTAGAGGTATGTGTCTGTCTGTCGGGTCTGGAATTAAGCACACTTACTCCGGGCCTCTTACCATCTTTATCACCCTCAGCCGATACCTCTACCAGCACAAACCCCGTTGACTTACACCCCCGTTCAAGTTTGGCCTTTGCTTGCTTGACATTAGCAGCATAATCCAGTATCAAAAAGACCAAATCGTTGCAGCCAGATGTATTCTTACGCCTCCTCGTCCTCCTCCTCCTCCTACGCGTCTTCTTCTTCTTTCTTACCCTCCTCCTCTTCTTTCCCATCTACCTACTCTACCAATGAACAATCCACAGCATCACCATCATCTCAACAACATGAACCCACCAAATTATCATCTACCATGATTACCATACCACGGTCATCCTCTTCTTCTTCCTCCTTCTCCACAACCACCAACAGCAGCAGCAACAGCAGCAACAGCAACTTCAACAGCAACTTCAACAACGACATCAACAACAATAGCAAAACCTCAACCTCCCTCTCTCTTCCGCATACAACCACAGGTGCACCCCTCCACCAACTTGACCCCCCTTCGCCATCGATGTCCAACACGGACCACATACACACCGATTCTTATACCTCTACAGGTACTACTCCCTCCACTTCTACCTCTACTCCTACTTCTACCACAGGTATCTCCACTGATACCTCCACAGGTACTTCAACTCCTACCTCGGATACCTCTACAGACACTTCCACTTCCACAGCCAGTCAACGCCAACCTCAAAAGTATCACACCCGCCGTCGCCTCCAAGTCCGCCGCGCCCAGTCCTCCCACCGCCAACGAAAAGCCGACTACATCAAGCGTCTGGAGCGTGAGATTGCGAGTATAAGGGGGATGATTGATCAGATGAAAGAAGACATGGAAGTGTTGAGAGGGGAGAATGAGGATTTGGGGGTGATGGCGGTGAGGAGATGAGGTGCATGTGTGAAGAAGATTCGTAAGGTTAAAAAGGGGAGAGAGGAGGGGGGAGGGGTTGGGAATGGGAAGGGGGAAGGGGCAAGTTGGAAAGGGCAAGTTGGAAGGGGGTAGGGGGAAGGCACGGGGAAAGAAGGTACGTCGAGAGAGGGAGGATAACTGACTGGACTGGGCTGTACTGGATGAGAGGTAGAAGATTCGAGAGGACATAGAAGAATGTCAGTTCCAATGGATGGTTCTGTTGAGAGAGTGATATTGAACCGAATGGAAATGGTGAGGCGGACAGAAGGCTCGTATTTTTTTTAAATTTTTTTTTTTTGGTTTTCTTTCTCCTTTATTTTTATCTTAGCTTCTTGAGTCCTTTTCTTTATTTCTTTTCTTCTACTCGCCCTCACGCCTTCCAGTTCCAACTTTACGTTCTCGTCGATAATTACATATCTGCTGTGCCTATGCGTTGGTCCTCTGCCGTCTTTGCGTTACTTGGTTCCTCCGACCATACAAATCAATGCTTCTCCCGTATCACAACTAATAAATAGGTAGATGCCAGTCTTCTTCATCCCTACCTAGATATGCGCCTCCCTCTTCCTCAACTTTCTTGTCCCCAACCTTCAGGCGCCCCCGCGACTTGGTCATCGCAACTTTTAATTTCTCGTCGCGATCCACTCCCTCGTCTTTACCTCCAACCCTAAGATGGTAACAGCACATGAGAAGTGTCCCTGAGTCCAAAGATGTTGTGCGACATGTTCGAGCCTATGAATGGACTCCATCGAATCCTCCCCCGTAGCAACCGCTGCTTCTCTGTAGCGCTCCCAGAGGCTGGCCAATTCATTGTCCGCGTTGTTGTTCATGATTGTGTTGGTGCGGATCGAGGGATGAAGTTGAGAGGCTTGATGCTGGTGCAGACCCAAAGGCTCGATGCTGGTGCAGATTCAGAGGCTGGGTGTTGGTGCAGATCGGGGGATGGAGCTGAGAAACTTGTGAAGAGAAACCTGGAAAGAATGAAACGAGAGGATGGTGAAAGGCTGCGGCTCGGTAGCGCTACCAAAGTTTGGTCAGTACATGGTCCACACCGTTGTTCATGATGATGCTGGCGTCAATGGAGCAGTGGTGACCCAGAGGCTTGGTGCTGGTGCAGATGAAGGATGAAGTTGAGAGAATTGTGAAAAGCGATCGAGAAAGGGTGAAGAGGATGGTGAAAAGAAGACTGCTTCAGAGACATGGGGATCCGGGGTTTATATGCATACCTAGGTTGTTATCTCGGGTAACCATCGGCTCAACGTCTGGAGAAGGTCTCCTCAGAACGTCATGCTCCTTCCGTCTGCTACCAGCTCCCAAAGACTCTACCCAAGTTGAGGAGTTTCCAGCCAGAGACTTCTTCAGCGTGGCTCACCTTCCGTGGCGCAAGCCATCGCGGTGATGAAAACCGAGCTGGAGGCACAAAACGAGAAGCGAAGAGCGACGCACAAGAAAGACTTTGATGACCTCAAGTTCGAGTAAGGCAAGCTCCGCGTGAGAAATGGGCAACTCCTCTCCTTCAGTTGCTCTTTCCATAGTATATGGAAGCACGGGCAGAGCAAGTAATCTCCGTCTGGAGCGAAGGGGTAATCCATTACACGAGCTGATTTGGAAAGAAGCGAGGCCGGCCCTGATTCCAATTGGCTGTGCAGACGAGTTGCCGGGACCGAGAGCTCAAGGCAATTTTGGACGGGAAGGAACAGATCGAACATAGCCAACACAGCGTCAGCATGATCCGTCTCAAAGGACGGATTGGGAAGGTCATACCCAAATCTCCACTCCGTTGCTTCCCCGAAGAACTGAACGCGAGGGCAGCCATGGCCAATATCTGCAGAACTTGCTACTTTAGTTGCAAACTGAAGGTCATGCGACAGTCCAGTTTGGCAAGAGTCAAGACATCCAGATGTCGCTCTGCACAGTAGCAACATTTGAACTCCAGCTGAGGTCCAAGGAAAGCAACACAAAGGCTTCAAGTAATATGGCAGCATCACTGGTACACTCCCTGCCTTGAAAAGGCCCACACCACAAGTAAACATGAGCAGTCCAGTCCTCTCCCTTGGGGTTCCTCTTTCTAACTAAAATCATCAACCAAGCCCATCTCCATCTCTACATCCTTGGAGGTCCTTCCTCCTATCGCCAACTTCTCGTCCACCTCCCTGAACCCCGTCTCTTTACACCCCCCCTTGGCCCTACAAGCATCCATCACCGGAATCTCCGCGTAAACTGCCACGGCATTTACATAATCCCTATCCTTCTGCTCATACCCCGCATCCCCGACCTCAGCCCTCAACACCGCCTCCGGCCTTCCCCTCACCCAGTCCTCGTGTTTCCTCATGATCGACATGGCCCGCCCCATCCCCCACTCTCTCTGTCGCTTTCTTTCTTTTAGCTCCTCGAGCGTCTCCATCGCCTGCTGTGTGTTTATATGCTCTGGACCCAACGTTTTCACAAAGATGCCCACCAGCCCCTCAAGAAGATCATGAGCACGGGCGAACTCCCCTAGCAATGTCAGCGCCGTGATGACGTCGCCGAGATGTGAGCAGGTGGTGAGCGCGGTGATCGCGGAGGGGGGGCCGTGGCGTGCGAGACTGCGCTTGTAGCCCTCTTCGGCGACGCGGAGCGAGCAGGATAGGTGCTCGTGGGTAAGCATGTGTTTGAAGATGCGGTGGAGGAGGACGAGGGATTCGGACGAGGAAGGGCCGAGGGCGGAGGCGTATTCGGAGTATTGGGCCCAGAGGGCGGCTTGTTCTGAGAGGTAAGTAGGGTCGTTGGGGTCCATGTCGTTGTTGTTATAGTCAATGAGTTGATTTGAGTTTGTGTTGGCATGGGACACTGACTGTGCTGGGGGAGATTCGACGGTTTCCTCCTCTTCCTGCTTCGGCTTGGGGTTTATTTCATCCAGCGTGAGTTTGTCGACGGTCACGCCTGATGTGGTCCCTTTGATGAGGACATCGGCGATTCGGTCGATTACACCTCTCATGGCACTTGTGCCTAGCCACCGCTCTGTTTCGCTCTTCACCGCGGGAATCTCGTGGGATTTATTAGCTTCGACTTTGTCAGCCATGTCATAGACATTCAGCCGAAAGTACGTGTCTGGCACGTTGGCGAAGCGCCTTTTCATGTCACTATTCGTCTTTTCGGTGTGTCGTTTCTTGCCATCTTTTGTCAGTTCGTCGCGATGATGTATGTCTTTGGTGCCGGCCCCCAGACTCAAAACGCAACCAACTTTCGCTGTGTTCTCCAGGACTTCTGTTGCCTCCTCTAGCACTTCTCTTATCGGGTTCTTGTAGTCTTTGGTCTCGTCGGAAAAATACCGGTCCCCGGAGGACTCGATGCTCGCTGCAGTTGCCCTTGCGGCTTCATAGATGGTGAAGTCCAACTGATTCTGCTCATGACGATAGGCGCGGATGCGGCGCAATGAGCCATCCGACCGTCGCGCAACCACAAAAGACTTTCCGGTAGAGCGTTCGCCCTTTTCGTCTCTCATTTGCGTGCCATCGTTGCGGCCTTTCATGATGTTCTTCATCCCTTTCTCGACCTTTTCCTCTCTGAAGTCGACGGAGAACTCGAGTCTCCTCTTTCGAGTACTGAAGATCTCACTGGCAATGTTCTCATACCCTGTGAGAGCCTCGGTAGTCGTCATACGCAGCCTTCCGAATAGGATTGCAGCGATTCTGGATGCCGGAGTAAGCGTTCCATATGTCTAGGCAAGGTAGTGATGGTGGTCAAAGACACTCACCCTCCAGTGCCAATACCTCCGATCAGATGGAAGTAATCGCATGGTTTCGGCATCTCCGCAAGGCCCTGTTTCTCTTGGATCCTTTTCATGATCCTATCAAGCATCATGACTTCTGATAAGGCACGAACGCCCCCGCCGTCTGTATAGTGCCATGGAAGGCCAGGTTAGCCAGGTAGTCACTTTACGGAAGAGCAGGCCATGAGCTTCGTACCCAGCGAGAGAATGTTGACGATCTCATCGTCAGAAGACATTGTATTGGGGCTTTAGCTTGAGAATATACAGACGGACGTTATGATTCAAGGAAGTGGAAGTTCATAAATATCGATGACATGTACGAGGCGGTTTCGTGGCGGGAGTGCTTTGGTTTTGGGATACCATGGACACTTATCTATGAGTTCAAGGCGAAGGACTAAAGATAGAAGGCAACCTATCCGAGGCTATGTCCACAATAGGTGAAATACATGTATGCAGCCATGTCTAGTCCCAGCACACGGGAGGAGGGAAGGGACGGCGAGGAAGGCCATCAGGCCGGTTTCCTCCATCGTAGGGTGGTTCTGTGGTTAGCCGCAAGCCAAGAGCTTAGCTTTATTACTATTCTCTAACTGACTGTTCAGGTCCATGATTTTTGTGGGAGCGCGGTGTACCCCCTTTGGAGCTTGAGAGATGTTCGAGTGGACGACTGGTGATGGTGGAAAAAAAATTAAGATGGTGCATGGGATTCGATGCAGGTTGGCGCTTTCCATCACAGCGGACTTTCAGTGGTGTTACAGGGGCTTACAGTAGACACAGTAACAGACACTGTGACCTGAGCTTCTTTCTTTCTTGAAACGACAGCGGCTCGTCCCGCTGAAGATTAGGTACATAGCGGCCGGGATGAGAGAGCGCCCTCCGCTCCGACCTTCAACTTCCACTTCTTCGCCACGGACATCGGGCCACTTCCCGTCTCCATTGGATGCCCGGCACTGGCTGGACATCATCATCACGAACAAAAACACTATCTACAGCCCCAATCTGCGCACAACTCCAGAGCGGATAGAACCTAACCTAGATGTCGATGACAGGTGCCTTATTTCGAAGATATTTGTCTTCGAGAGTATCCTCTCCCGAACTTCCATCCTCGACCTGAGCAGTGTCGATAGCCCGCTCGCCCATCTGCACTGTACCAACCGCGGTACCATGGGGCGCCCCCCCCTCCCCTCCCCTCCCTACCAGTACCGCCCCTCCTGTAATGTAACGCTGCGGCTATGCCCAGTGGCTTTGGACGCCTTTAAGCGCTGGCGGTTTCGATTCGTTCGACGATAGAGCCACCGTGAGACTCCAGGGGGCGGGTTACAACATGGATTGATTGATTGATCTGCATGTACCTTGGAGGAGGAGGAGTCAGGCTGAACGCGCAACGGATACAGGGGTAGGGGGACTGGGGAGGGGGAGGAGGGAAGGGAAGTAAGGGTTGGGTGGTCGGGTGGACAAATGTGGGCGGCCGTTGTTCGAGTCCAACCTTGGGAACAACAGGAGGAAGAACGAGAAGCAATGCAACTGTGACGGTGACGGTGACGGTGGGATTGGTTATATGAAGATGGTGGCGGCGCTTTTTCCCATTCCTCGGGCCTCAATCGTCACGATGGACTGGACATTGACATGACTTGATGGTTGGTTGATATCGTTGCTGTTCACGACTTTTCTACTGATTGTTTACTTTTTGTGATACCCTTTTGCGTTGGTTTTCTTTTCTTTTTGTTTTTTCTTTTTTTTTTTTTCTTTTGGGGATACTGCTCGTTTTTGCTGGAAGAAGAGGTGGAGGGAAAAAGAGGCAAGATGGTTCATCAAGGGAAACGGCACCAGAGAATCGATGGCCCGGTCAACTTGCTCTCCCTAGGTACGTCTCAGCCTGTGTTTCTCTCACAACCAAGCTAACGACGGTCGGTACCAACTAGACGGTGGAGGAGTTCGTGGGTTGTCGGAGGTGGTGATGCTTCACAGAATCATGAAGAGGGTGCAGGAAATTGAGGGGTTCAAGGAGTTGCCAAAGCCATGCGAGTACTTCCACATTATGGGCGGAACCAGCACTGGAGGGTACGTTCTTCCTATCTCTCTGGTTTGACGGGGCATTTCCCTGAGACTGACCTGTCTCTTTCCCACAGACTGGTCGCCATTCTGCTTGGCAGGCTACGCATGACCACTGAAGAAGCTCTGGCAAAGTACTACGACTTGGGCAAAGTCATTTTCCACAGGCACAACAAAAAGAGGCTCGAGATCAGCGCAAAGTACGGAGCAGAGGCACTCGAAACAGTAGTGAAAAAGCTCGTCCAAGAGCGAAGAACTAGCGAGCTCATGTACGACCCGAGTGACGAGCCAACCACTTGCAAGGCGTTTGTTTGCGCCGTGACTTCCGCAAAGATTGGTCCTCCACGACGGTTCCGCAGTTACTCTTCCAAAGACCGGAAATACAGCAACTGCAAGATTTGGGAAGCAGCCCGAGCGACCTCGGCAGCGCCGACATTCTTTGCCCCGATGACCATCAGCCACAACAACGTACCGGAAGAATTCCTTGATGGCGCGCTGGGGTATAACAATCCCATCACCGAAGTCTTGAACGAGGCGGGCACATCTTTGGATCCGACCCTCAAGCTGGGATGTATCCTGAGCCTTGGGTGCGGCACCAAGGCGGACAAGACCCTCAGGAGGTCTGGTCGGTGGTTCGGCCAGGGTCTTTCTTGGGGCTGGCGAATGGGTAAAGTGATGAAGGACAGTTTGACGGACCCTGATCCCAAGCACATCGATGTTGCTAGATTCCTCGATGGGTGGAACGAGACATACTTTCGCTTCAGTGTTCCTGGCGCGGCCGATGCGGTCAAACTACCTGAGTACAAGAAGATGAAGATGTTGGAGAAGATGACGGAAAAGTATATGGATATTCCTGAAGTTGCAGCGCACATCGAAAAGGTTGCGAGGATACTTGCTGAAAGGAAATCAGAAGGAGCGTGGATTGGCTTGGTCTGTAAGTTCACTGTTTATTACTAGTAACTGTTGCCGTTTATATTCAGAGACTTATGTTGGACAGGTCAGTTGGAAAAGAGTGCGGTGGCCATGTCGCTACAAGCTCGTCCAATGGGATTGTCTAGCAACTTCTTCACTGGAAGGACTGACATTCTCAGGAATATGGCGAAAGTGTTGCTATCAGACCCAGATGGGCGCAACCAGCGGCGCCGGGAATATCTTCTCTGGGGCATGGGTGGTATCGGAAAGACGCAAATCGCCTTGAGGTTTGCCGAGATTCACAGAGACAGGTAACATGCTTCTTTGAACATTGCCACCCTTCTGGGCTTTCACTGACATTGAAGTACCTTAGGTTTGAACACGTCTTCTGGCTTGATGCCACCAACAAAAACACAGTACAGCAAAGCTACCACAATATCGCACTAAAACTTGGGATACAAACAGACAAGATCGAAGAATCTCAGGCGGTGGTCCTGAACTGGATGAATGCCTCCAATGGCAGATGGCTCCTCATCTTCGATAATTACGCTCACAAGGGCGACGAGTACGGTCAGTACAACGACATTGTTCCTAGAAGAGGGAATCTGCTGTATTCTAGCAGAACCAACACACTCCTTCAAAGGCTAGGCCCAGAGGCTGTCTCGGAAGTCCGCGAGATGGACGATGATGAAGCCACTACCTTCTTCATCAAAACTCTTCACCGCACGATCGTGGATCCGGAAGAGCGGCAGCAGTGTACGGCTCTAGTAAAGGAGTTGGGTTGTCTGCCATTAGCCATTGACCAAGCCGGTGCCAACATCCACATGACAGAGCGCAACATTGAAGACTACCTTATGGAGTTTCGAAAGAGGCGGGACAAATTGCTGAGGGAGAGGCAGGAGTCAACGACAGGCACAGACATGGAAGGTGATCCGGCTGTATATGTCACCTTTGACTTGTCGTATCTCGCCCTTCGCAGGCAATCCCGAAGGATCAACGAAGATCAACACGCACGCGACTACGAGACAGCCATGAAAATTCTCAACATCATTTGTTTCTATCACTACGATAACATACCCGAAGAAATGTTCATGAGAGCGGCCAACTGGCGAGGCGAGCAGCTCGAGGAGGAGGGACAGCAAGAAATTCCCATCGATCAGCAACTTGGGGGAGACACCGACCGTAACGCCAATATCATCATTGAGCTCGACGAGGACCGAAAGTGGGATCCGGCCTGGTTCCGCCGCGGGGCAAACATCCTCAAACAGTTTTCTCTCGTGAGGATAGACCGACATCGGTCGCTTTCCATGCACGTGCTAGTTCACTCCTGGGCCAGAGACAGACTGGACACCTCAGCCAAAGACCAATATGGTTTCACCGAGAAGGAGTCGTACGCGCTCTCCGCTCGATGCATCCTTTTTGAATCTATACCCGAATTATCTCGCCCGGAAGAGTTCAGCTACCGGACAAAAGTGGTACCGCACGGCCTCGCTCTAAACGAACACGCACCTCCGACAGCTATCGGCGATTTGTACCGTGAAGCTTATTACGACAAGGTCTGGGCCCTCGCCAATGAAAGTGTTGGCAACTGGGAAGAAGCAGAAAAGTTTTTGATCTCCTCTATCCAGCGATACAAGCAGAACAGCTGGCTAGACGAAGGACGCGCCATCGAAGCCATTGACCGACTAGGCGACTTCTACGTTAAGCGTCAAGACTGGCACAAGGCCCACATGACGCTCCTTGAGGCCTACGAGCGAAACAGATACATTTGCCTCAAACGGGACAGGGTCTCGTATGTCCGGGAAAATGGTAAGGTTGTCGAGACGGATTCCGAAAAATACGTTACACCCAGAGAAGCGGGAGAATACTGCAGGCGTGTGATTACCTCCCTCCGCCGCCTAGCCGATCTCTTTATGGAAGCTGGATATCCCGAAGGTCGGCTCGAAGCCCTCGAAAGAGCCGACGAGATGATCTGGGAAAGCGGCATCAAGTCTGACAATGAATACCTCCAGCCCTGTGGCGACCAAATCATCGAAACAGAGTACTGGATAGAGAGGGGCCAAAACCCCAAGGCCGTCGCCGACCTGACCTGGGAAGAACAAGATGAAATATACAAGGCAATTGAGAAGATGAAGGCAGATTATCGCAAGAAACACAAGCTCGTCGACGAAAAAATGGACATTCACAAACAGGACGCCTATCGTAAGGAGATCCTCTCTTCCACGACGCTCTCCTTCCACGAGAAGACGGACCTCTTGTGGGCCCACTATGACGAAATCAAAGACATCTATGGCGAAGACGACATCACGACCCTAATGGCCTCGGAATCTTTGGCCAAACTTGGTCTCCAGTTCCAGGAATCCTCCTCCTCTTCATCATCCCATGCCAACAAACCGCCGCAACAACTACCGTCACCACCACCTCGCCTCCCCTGTCCCCTCCTCGTTCACCGCAACGCGCTCGCCCTCGCATCCAAAAAGTACGGCCAAACCCACTCCCACACCCTCGTCTCCCTCGAGCGCCACGGCCTCACCCTCTTCAAACTGAACCGTCTCCGCGAAGCCTTGAAGCTCTCCATTGTCTTCAAGGACCTCATCACCGCCAACCACAGCGCCAACCACGACTACTCCGTCATCGCCGCGCATCGCGTCAAGACGATTCTGCAAGTGGGCGATCCGCGGTTTAGTGACCACCGAATCAAGGGCGTGGGCGGCTGTTTTGCGGGGTGCACGGCGCAAAGCCATCGAGAGACGGCTGCGAAGCTGGGGGTGAGGAGGGATTGGGTGAATGCACAGGGGGAAGTGGTGGATGTGGTGGGGGACTTGGAGAGGGGGTACATGGAGATGATGGAGGAGACGAGGCAGAATCGGGAGGATCTGGACCTGGCGGAGGGGGTGTGGGCAAAGAAGGAGGAGGAAGGGAGGAGAGGGGTGCCGATGGGAGAGGAGGAGGTGGTGATGATGATGCAAGTTTGAATTGATTCTTCAAAATCCGGTTTGTATCTTTCGTTGGAGAGGATGGGTGGGCTAATACTTGGAGTTTCTGATTTGTAGGAAGATGTTTCTTATTGTGGCGTTGGTGATGAGGAGATGGAGGGAGAGGGTTTGGGGAAGAGGGAGGTGAATTTATTACTGTACCGGGTGGTGCTTTCGCCGGAGATGGTCTTAAAGGCTAGGTACTTTCGAGACTGCGATTCTGTTTACTGTAATATGGTCCCCTTTTGTACAATCTAGTACTGGTTTTTCGGTACCCCTAGTGGACTGGATGATATCTATTCAAATTGGTATAGTGCTCGTCTGGTATCTCCTAATTTTCCAGTCCAATACCTACTAGAAATACACACACGAGTATGTAACAATTTCATCCAGATCTTTGTTGGATGGAAATCATGTCCCAGCCAGCCGGGTTCGTGTTGTGAACACTTTGGATTTTAAATTTGACAATTTTGTATTTGAACATGATGAAAATTTGAAACATAGCGCTGATAGCAGTAGGTACCTATTTACCTCTAGGTACTTACCTAAAGGTAGCAGCAGCTGGGTGTAAAGGTTGATAAGAAGAAAAATCAAAAAAAAAAAAAAAAAAGAAAACAAAAAAGAAATCCAGAGCCGTGTATCATGTCAAGTGTGATTGAGTACCTACCTCCCCTACCTACTTACATACCTACTACCTACTTACACACCTAATAGACTAGGCCTGTATTGAGACAGATAGAGTAAACAAGACAAGGCAGACAACACGAGGCAAGCTAGGTGTTATCTAGTGTTGAAGAGAGTGAATATGTGTGTTAGCAGTATGACTGTTTGGCTTTGTTGATTTGAACTTGGTTAGAAGGTGGAGACAAGTAAGTTGAGAGAAGGTAGACTTTGTAGGTACGGAGCATCTGATGGTGACCAAAAGGTCGTTGAGGAGGAGAGGAAAGAAAGGGGTGATGATGTTAGTGATGAACTAGGCCCAGGTACAAGTAAAACGATAATCTAGAAGAGCGGAGCGAACACTTTTGGTATGCGTGAAGACAGGACATCATCGTTGTATTGAAGAAAAGAGGACGCAGAGAATTTGGAGAGGGGCGAGGATGGTACCATTCAATATTCACAAATGTACTTACTTTTCGATATACCTCAGGCTGAACACTAACTTGTGAAAAAGAATAGCACATGATAGGAGTCAAAAGTGAGAGACACATCACCATATACGGACACCAAAAGTACATGACTAGTTGATTACCATAGTAGATATTTACTGAATCATTGTAACCGCGTGCGTTCTAACATGTTTCCCGAACCCATCATTTGAGGAGGAACCCTACACCGGACTCACCGCAGAAATGTTCTTGTTTGATAAAACATTTCCTAAACCCACAATGTCGACATAAACATTGAAGAAAGCGTGGACCACATGTTCGCAGCAAAACCTAAGACCAACAAACTCCGGCCATTCCAAACCACCCAACCGTACCAACCTGCCAAACCATCTTGATTAGAATCTTTCGAGCGCCATCTTGTTCCTGCGAACCTCGATGTTGAGTCTATCGGTCTGTTGCAACTGTTAGTGTTGTGCTCTTCCCAGCATCCCTTCCCAGAACTCAAAACACTTACGTTCTCAGTCATGGTCTCAATATACCTATTACTGAGATCCAGACCCGCGCCAATATCCAGGGCACCCTCCTTGAGCTCGTCCGCAACTTGCTCCATCAGCGCAATCTTGGTGTTGATGGCGTTCTCGTTGTGGTCCATCTCCTCATCATCCTCCAGCGCGTACTTCTTCTTGTTGTCAGCGCCGCCGCCAAGACCCAGCTTCTTAGGCTTCATGTTGGCCATCTGCGCCTGTGAACGGTTCTTGTAGAGCTCGCGCGCGTTCTGCTCGCGGATTTCCTTCTCCTCAAGTTCGGCTTGAAGACGGTCCCTATCCATCCTGTCAAGCGTCTTCTTGCTGTGGCCGACAGGGAGGAACATGGAGCGATTAACTCTTTCAAGTTCCTTGACCCTTTCCTTGGCCTGACGGGCTTGGGCGGCTGTAGCAGGGTGTTAGCGTCAGGTCATTCACTACTTTGTACTTGGTATACATGGCAAAAACTAACTTCCGTGATCAATGTTTCCTTTGGCATACAGCAGCCTCTCGTTCTGCTCCCTCAGCTGTTGTCGTGCATTGCGCATGTTCGCCAGAGCAGCATAACTCGTCTCCATGGTCCGATCCAAAGTGTTGATGGTGGCATTTTGCTCGTTCACAATCTCGTTTCGGACATCGGTGAACTCCACATCCTCCTTCTGCTCCTCCGTGAGCTCCTCCTGTGGCACACCATACTTGTTGCCATAAAGTTCCTGGGGAGACGGCTCATATCCATCAGGAGGAATCTGTCCGGGCTGCTTGTTGTCGCCATATGTAACCGGGTACTGCTGCTTGTTGGAAGACGGTTGAGCAGAAACGCCCGAGTTGTAGTTGGAGCTGGTTGAGGGCGCATAAGGGTTCTGGTGGCTGCTGGAAGGGGTGTCGTATCGGTTATCACCATATTTATCCGTGGTGCCGAATCTCTCGTTCGTGTATCTGCCCGCAGCAGGCGGCTGCTGAACCGGACCCCCGGCGGAGTAAGGAGGAGGAGCTTGTTGGTTCTGGTACGGGGATGGACCACTGCTAGCGGTGCTGGATAGAGTAGATTGAGACTGAGCAGGGCTCGCGTGCTGGTTGGCATACGGATCGGCCGATGGTTGCTGGGCATAGGGGTTCTCGGCGGCAGCGGCCTCCTTGTTCTTCTTTCGTCCGAATGACCAGCCCATTTTGGGAAGCTGTGATGATTACAATACTCAGTACACTTGAAGTTATTGGAACAATGGGTATGTCAAAGAGATGGAAACTGATGTGTTGTGATTGACAGGATGCGGTGGAACTGGAACGAGAGGAAGGAGAAAAGGAGTAAAATGGATGGAGGGTTTGTTTTTTTAGGGAGAATAATCCATGAGTATGAGGGAAACAGGGGGATACAAGTAGTTCCCGCTTGGAGAACACTTCCGAATGTCTTGACTGGTGTCTGGAGAGCGTTCCAGGTTTCTGTGCTTCCTCGGACGGCCGATGGAGTGCTGTAAATGATTGGGGAAGGCCCGTAATACAAGCGTTGTAACCATGTTGGCAAGGAGGTCCCATGCTCATGTGTAGGTAGACAAGTTGCAGGAAGCAGCAGCAGCAGCAGGCCAGCAGCAGCAGGGGGCGATCTGGAGATGCCTGCATTGGCCACCGAGTGGGAAGGGAAAGCGTGGACGGATCTTGCGGGTCTTCGTTGTGTGTTTGGCCTGTAAGCAGCCATTTTCAGGTGTTTCTGTTACGCCCATGGCAGCGTGGAACATGTTGACCACTAACACCGACGGATGGCCTGCTTCCGCTGTGTCCGCGTCTCGCCCAGGCTGAGATTTCGCCCATTTTGGTTCCTTCTTTGCGAGACTGTCCGTGGGCTGCTTGGTGTTGAGGCTGTGTTAACCATTCCTGGCTCTCTTGGCGGTGGACGTGCCGGCATTCATCGTCACCCCCATGTCCAGACCAGTCCAGAGGTGTTGTCTGATGTTTCCTCCAAGGGTCCAGTCGAATGGGAGTCGAAACGTGGATGGTGTCCATGGGGCCTCCTTTTCCGCTGGTTCCTGGCTCCTGAGTGGTGGAGGGCACGCTGAAATGCACAGGAAAGGGCAGTGGAGATGGGTGATCCAGGGGAAAGCGGGCTTGTACATGTCGCAGGCTAGGGCTGGACTGTGCTAGTGCTGGGGATTTGGATGGGTGGTGTTCCATCATAAATGCTTACCTTCATCCCACACGCCAAAGACCGCCATCGCCATCTTGATGGCTTCTTGGTCTTCGCCTCCTCTGCTGTGTGCTTTTGAACCTCGGGATCGGGGTCGACATCATTGCTGGCCCATGTGTTCGTTCTCCATGTTGTGGTCGTCGCCCAGGTGCTGTATCTCCGGGTGGGCTTCTCCCAGATATTGGCCTCTCGCCAAGTGGGGTTCCTATCTTTGCGACCCATTTTGGCGATATCGAACTGTTAGTGGTGGCTGCTGCAGTTCGGTGATGGATGGCTGAGATGAGGCCGTGGGAGGTCGACGGGCATCATCGAAATAGAGTTGCCGGGTGGTGTACTTTTAGCAAGAAATGCTCCCGGTCGGTATTGCCTTTCGCCTCCGCCCCCGCTTCACTTGATCAATGAAGTGAATTCGTGCTGAGTTTGGTTTTGGAAATCCGAACAAAGAGACGGCATCGAAGCCTGCCGAGCTTGCCTGGAGTGCAAAATCCAGAGGGTTTGCGGCAGCTGCTGTTAAGGAATAACCAGCTGCTCGGCATTTGACTGCGGAGACATGACGGTTGGGTGGTAGTTGCGCAAGTACCGGATAACTGCCATGGCAGTGGCCTTAATTGCCGTGGTGTTAGTGCTCTGTTTGGAAGGAGCGGGCAGGAGCCAAGACGGCGATGGTGAGAGAGGAGCTGAGAATTACCTTACATTACAACATGGAACATCCGTTCAGTAGAGGTATTAGGGCGGGACTTCGTTGCCCGGCACTCTGCACAATAAAGCATCGATCTTGACACCAAGCCTAGTTCAAAAAGCTGATACAAATTCAAGAGGTGTCTCGACTCTCCCGGTTTCTGCTTCAATTGTGGTTCGGTGTTGTTTGCAGCCCCACCGTGTGCCAATGTATTGAACCCGTATTCAACTGTACAAACAATACGAGATACTGACAATGGCTTGAGAATAAGAAGGCAACTGCTTGCGTCTTCCTGGAGTCAGATACTTGCAATGTGATCAGATTGCTACTTGGGACCGAAAGTCATCAAATGACGCTATCTTTCATCCCTTTACCCTCTACAATGGGAAAAACTGGTTTGACTGACAGCCCTGGGGACAGTATTCTAAACTTACAGATACTTGACATTATTCCGAATAATGCACAGACCGCCATAAGCATTTAGCGCTGGACGAAAGAGGAAGGCAACATTGATGCGTCACTCACCGACCAAACACCTTTCACCTTTTTATTTCCTTCTTTAACCTCACTTTTAACTTGGGGAAACCCCCTCCTGCATTCACCAAATTGAATCTCAAAGAAAAGTCAACAACGGCACCCGTCATCACAATGTTCTCTAGCCTCAATTAAGCAGACCAGTGGTCTTGCCACAAGCACCTAGTTAGGACCCTCTTCACGGACCTCACCTAACCACCCACTATTCTCTTCGTTACCAGCATCACCAGACACCGAGCAACTTGCTCTACAGCATCCAAAATGATTACCCGAATATACACACTATCCTCCTATAACACATCCCTTCATCGTGCAATACTAAATCATTACCCCCGATATTACTACCACTACAAGACTCGCTGATATTTGTTATTGCTTGTTAAACCGTCTTGCTCAACATCACACATTGACCAGTGTTTGTGATTCAAACTCCAAAGGTGTTACCACCCCCCAATCAATCAAACCACCAGCGAACAATTCCAAATCAACATGTCCGTCTTCACTTTCGATCCCAACCCCCCGCGAGTCTCCTCTCCCTGGCTCAAATCCTCCGAAGGGCCCAGCCGGCGCTCCACTCCGGAGGCCCGTTCCTCAACCCCTACTACTCTCGGCGTCATCCAAACCGGTCTGCTCTCCGACTACAATGGCATCACCCGTCTAGAAGCCGAGCCCCAAGAGGGTCCAACCGAATACAAGCTCCACCTTCTCCTCCGCCCTCGTCGCAAGTACGAACACAGCAGCACCTCAACAGCCAAGATCTGCGGCTCAACCCAAAGCAAACCACTGCCTTATGATCCTACGTCCAAGTCACTACGCGGAACTCCCGTTTCTGTCGGGGGTGGCCCGGGCGTGACCACAACAAGACAGGACCGTTTCGAGCACTTGACTACCCAGTTGCTCTGGAGACTCCAGCAATCTTGTCCTTACCATGCCAGCTCCGCGGCTGTTGATCTGGTGATTCCGAAACTGCCGGCCCCGGATGAGCTGGAGCGCGATGGGAAGGTGAAGCTGGGCAAGCTGTTACCGGGTCTGGAGGCATCGAGAGGTGCGCTGTATGAGATTGGGGTGGCAGATGACGGCACACTTGTCGGGCTGACGAGAGATGAGCTGGATGAAAGTTTGGCAAACCTAAGGGTCATGGCGGCGAGCTTGGGGTGCAACATGAATGTGCTGAGAATGGTGATTGTGGGCGAGTGCGAATGGATCGAGTCTTCGGATGAGCCTGGGGATTCGTTATTCGGAGAACCTCGGGAGTTTCGACGCAAAGATAAGCTATGGGTGGCTGAAGCTCTCATTATGCCAGATTTGACTACTCAAGCTAACGGCGCTGTGTCTTCAACTTTGCCCACCATGAAACAGGGTCCGTTGACCGCGAACCAGTTGCGCGTTACGCTTACGGGGCCAACTACGTCTGGGAAATCTACGCTTCTGGGCATTTTGTCTCAGGGCTCACTGGATAATGGCCGTGGAAAAAGCCGGCTCATTTTGCTGAAGCACCCTCATGAAGTAGCTTCGGGCGTCACTTCTTCCGTGGCTCAAGCACTGGTCGGGTACCACGAAGACGAAATCATCAACGATGCTCACAGCGGAGTTGAATCTTGGATCGACGTTCACGATTTCACTAGGGACGGTCGATTAGTCTACCTGGTCGACTCGGCCGGAGCTCCAAGATATCGTAGGACTATCCTACGCGGTACCGTCGGTTGGGCACCGCATTGGACACTGCTTTGCATAGCAGCCGATGGCAGCGATGCTTCTCCTTCCGTTGACGCCCCGGCTCCGGGAACCACTCCAACAGGTAGCAGCAATAGCATCGACCTAGCCTCCGCCCACCTCGAGCTCTGCTTGAGACTCAAACTGCCCCTTGCGATAATCATCACCAAGCTCGATCTCGCATCCAAGCCGTCCATTGTGTCGACACTCAACAAAGTTCTCACTGGCATCAAGCGAGCCGGCAGAGCTCCAGTTATTCTCAAACCCGACGCTACCAACCCTTCCGATCTTACCCATGTCTCGCCAACCGAGGAGGCAGCCGTCGCTAAGGTTGTCGACCAACTTGCTTCCAAGGGTGACTTCCTATCAGTCGTCCCGATAGTCCTCACCTCCGCCGTCGATGGACGTGGTATAGGCATGCTGCACGCCTTACTTCAGGGCTTGCCTTTGCCTCCCACCCCAACCGCCCACGACTTCACCGGCCCAGCTCTGAACCCCGAGCAGCCTGCTTCACTCTTCCACATCGAAGACCAGTACAATCTCGCTGCATCCTCATCGCTAGCAACAGGCGACTCAGACGAGGAAACAGACCTCGGCACCGTGGTAGCAGGCTATCTCCGCTTCGGCAGCCTGTCGATAGGAGACACGGTAGTCGTCGGGCCCTTCCCTTCATCTTCCTCGTCTGACGACACCAGCGACACGCCCAGCCCAGCTACTTCTTCGCTAGGCGCAGTAGGATCCATGGCAACCGACAACCACCTCCGCCCTATCCTATCTGATATTGAAGCGAACCCGTCATCAGCTGAACTCAACCGCCTTAACTCGTCGGCCAAGTCCAATCCGTCGGCGTCTGCTTCCTCGGCGAAAGGCGAATGGCACACCGCCAAGGTTGTGTCTATCCGCAATCTTCAACTTCCCGTGCAAACACTGGCGGCCGGGCAGGTGGGGTCAATAGGGATGGTGTTTGATCCCCGTGACCCGAACACTGCAGAGACAAGCAATGGAAACGGCAATGGGAATGGCACAGGGAGCAAGAGGGCAGCGAGGATAAGAAAGGGGATGGTCCTTGCTGTTCCTGGGAAACACATGTCGTCTACCACCTTGCAGGCTGCCAGTGGGGTCACGGCGGTGTTTGAGGACGATAATCACGGTTCCTCCTATGGTGATGGCAATATGGAGGACGAGGGTGTGGCTGGGGCGCTGACGGTGGGAAGTCTGGTGAATGTTTACGTGGCCAGCGTTAGGGCGTCTGCAAGGGTGGTGAGGGTCACTCGTCTCACTCCCAGTGCCTCTCTTTCTCCCGAGTTTACGGGTCAGGATGATGGGAGTGGCGGGGACGTGTTTACCTTTGGAGAGGGCGAAGATGCCTATGAAGACCCTTTGCACGCCGGCAATGCTGATGGCGGTGGCTTAGACCTGGTTGGTGAGGAGACGAGAAAGAAGGGATGCGAAGTCCAGCTGGAACTCCTCTCCAACCGCGAGTGGATCGAACTGGGCTCGAGGATCTTGATATTGGGTGATAATGGGAGTCGGGATCGGTCGTCGCGGTTGGAGGGGTATGTAGGGAGGGTTGTTGAGATTGTTGAGTGATCTATCTTGTTTTCCTATGGTTTGTGTCTGAACATGAGTAAGTGTGGTAGCGAGTCCTTTTTGTTCTTTCGTCTCTTTGGATACTACGAGTTGTTTGTTCTTGCTATGGTCATAGCGTAACTCTGTTTATTGTTCATAGTGTTGTCGACATTGTCGAAGGCAGTTGTTGGTTAGATGATATCTGGGTAGCATAGTGTTCTTGTTAGCATTGCTGAATTGTGCTTTGTCTCATAACCAACGGCTCTATTGGGTTTCATCGCGGCTGGGTAATGTACGATGTACCAATGTCGTGATGTTTCGTAGCAATACGTGCTTCCAGTTCCATAATCAGGTCTCAACGCCGAACCCGTGTTTTCTATTCAAAGCATCACATTCGTAATTCCTCTGCCTATCGTGCTTCCGCATTTCACGTCGTCAAAACACACACAGCAGTTTCCCATGTCGTCCTCAAACAAAAGCCGTCTTTCATTCCTCCTCTTTTCCCCCACCTCTCTGGTCTTTCCACACATGACGATATCCCACTTCCCACTCTACCCTCCTCTACCCTCCTCTTCTTCCCCCTCTTTCCCCCTTTCTTTCCACCCCATCCCCTCCCTCTTCCCCTCCTCCACCTAGCCCGTGACAACTAAGCCCTAACCAACCCATAAAACAAGGTCCAAGTCAACACGAACCCCGCAAACCCATTCATGATACCCCCCGCCCAAAACTCGAACCCACTCCGGAAATACTTCTTGACGCCGCCGACCCCGCTCCCAAGGCCGTTGCCCGTGCCTTTATTGTCTTTGTACCCCTTTGGTGACGACAAAGGGGCGACGCGGACGAGGTAGATGAGAAAAGAGGTGAGTAACGAAAAAAAGATGTAGAAGAGGAAGCCGGAGTAGGATTCGAGACCGAGGATGCCGGCGGAGATGCCGAAGAGGGAGGCGGAGAGGGATTGGAGGTTTTGGAGGGCCTGGATATCAAGTTAGTCTTGGTGGGTGGGGGACTGTGGTTAAAGATGTGGGAGGGGGGGAAATAGAGGGAAGGGGAGGGGAGGGGAGGGGAGGGGAGAATGGAGGGAAAAGGAAGGGAGGGGAATAAATAAACGAACCTTGGAGTTGTGCATCACGCTCTCCTGCACAATGGGGGAGATTTGGAAGTCGCGTTCGGATAGCATGTTGGCTTTTGACTGAGTATCTTGTTGTCGTGAAGATGATTTGATTCAACGGATGGTGATGTATCGTGTCGGTACTATCTGGCGCCAGGCCTACTATGCGACAGGAAGACGGGAGCTTGGGTGGTGTTGATTTCTTGGCGGGGGTGTTTGATGTGCAACCAGCTAATTTACCCCGGATCTTCGTCTTGCTTTTCGTCGCCTTTTGTTTCGTTTCGCTTGTTTCGTTGTGTCTCGTATCAAGTATCGGCGAATTCGTTTCACGTCGTGGGGTCGTTAAGATGGTGATAGTACTTGTACACTCCCGTGGTCTGGCTGGATGGTGTTTGTTGTTGGTCAATTGATGACCCAGCTCCCGTCGCCCCAGACGGGATGGCCAACGTCAGGAAACGGAGCTGGCCTGGAGCTTCAGTGTAACAAACAATGCCTGAAAATGCCTGCCCCGACAGCCATGCACAGCAGAACTGATCCCGGCAGGCAACGGCGCACGTGGCAGGGCTTCAGCTCAGCTGCTAAGAACCTTTACGGCTCTCCGGCTCCATTGCCGGCTTCCGGTGGAACGAAGAACGAAGCCTTGGGCCGTCGATCCGTTGTACTGTAATCTTATCGTATCTTACCGTTTTGTCAGCACATTCCTGACCTCTCGGCGTCGGCGACGGTGACGCGGCGATACTGGCATGTGTCGAGGTACAGTAATTTCCAGGGTTCAAGGTACACTAGCGTAACAACTGAACGGACGGTCCAGCCTCCTGAAGAAAAGGTGTCATTCAACTGAAATGTTTCAACCTACCTAGGGATTGATGGTTGGATCTCCCAGCCTTCCACTTCTGTTGGAGCCCCTTCTTCACCGATATCAAGGCTGAGCTGAGCTCATGGTCTATGGATCACTTCTGGGAGTGACATAACTGTGCGACGTTGGGCCTTTTTTTCAATCTTCCAACTTTTCACTTTGCTGGCATTTGGTTACTGGACTGGAGAGAGACGGGCAGCAGATCATCACAGCAAAGCCGGTAAGATACAGAATCCTAAGAATCCACCCCCCCCCCCCCCCTTGGTTGGCGAGTTGCAGAACGAGTGGCGTCAAATTTCACGTCATCTGCCAGGGTTCTGTGACCTCTTTAATGAGCATCCCCAGGACCATCAAGAGTGTTATTTTGGGACTCAGCTGTGGAGAGAAACACTAAATTCACGGAGAAGAAAAGGCTTCCATAACTGATAATCATTCCACTAGTATTGGCACTTGTCACAATTAACAATTTCTCATTTTGGACAACGCCAGCCGCTCGCTCGTTCAAGGCTCGGACGTCGCCAGTTGCCCGTTTCCCGTACGACCTGGACCCCGTTTCAAGCGGTCATCAGTAGTACTTACTGTACTAGTCACTTACACCAATTTCCAACTGAACCTTGACACTCCTTTTCAACATCGACAACAACATACAACCATCCAGACCACGATAGACCACGATAAACCAACGATCGATCGAATCTTGACAACGTTTGTCGGAACAACAAAGACAAAAGGGCATATGCACCGATAACCGACAGCGCTAGTACCAACACTACTCAGGTACTCCAACATTCCACCTTGCGCCGCACTTTGCTTTCGCACGTCTCGACCACCTCGCATAGCATAAGCGACACCCAGAAAACCCACCGATTCCCAGATCTCAGCCACACCGACCCACGCCTAGCTTTAGCTCTGCAGAATAACGGACATTAAACACGATCGAAGGAGGAACCAGGACTTGAAACAAGGAAACTGCGTGGTGCCGCCGGCCTGGTATCTGTACTCCGTCGAAACAAGGGGACAAGCACACTCCTCTTTCTTTCTTTCTTCCTTGTTCAGAGTGCCGCCTGGCGTCAGATGGAGAGCTAGCACCACATATCGACCTCCCGTTTCTTTGTTGGATGCTCCTCTTCCGTTCTCTTGTCCGAGTCCCATCATTGTCCGAGTCGTTGTCCGGTCGTAGTGGCATCCATGGAGA
The DNA here is from genome assembly GCF_000182925.2 of Neurospora crassa OR74A. Lineage (NCBI taxonomy): Eukaryota > Fungi > Ascomycota > Sordariomycetes > Sordariales > Sordariaceae > Neurospora > Neurospora crassa. The sequence goes on from NC_026501.1 coordinate 9,445,507, forward strand.
CCGTAATTCAGGATTGCGAGCCTCTTGCCAATTATCTCAAGGGTTCGCTTACCTACTCACTGTCCATCTCTAAAGCACAGCATCACTTACTTGCCATGACAGATCAAGGCGAAGAAACACGCAACAATGACTGGCCAACACCGCCAGCCTCCGAGTCCGACCACAATGGCCAGTTCCACGATGCCCACGATGACCGCCTCTCCGAACACAGCATCTCACCCCCCTCTTCTCCCAACTTCGCTCCCGTAGGCCGCCCCATGGTCCGCAAGCGGTTCCGAAAGAACGCCCCTGAGCCAATACAACTCGAGATCCCACACCGCATGAAGCGATACAGCTCGCTCGGCTCGCTACATGACTCCTATTCTGTAAGGATCTTTTACGCTCAAATCATAGGGGCCATGTGTGTTGAACTAATGACGTTTGTTCGTGGTGAAAAGAAAGCCGTAACAGCGAGGATAGACCGCGCCGACAACCAGAAATTCATCGAGCAGTTCCGATATACGATCGTCGCTTCGCAGTTGTTGAGTGGGCACTCGGTTGCTGGACTTAATCACTTTTACCGAAATCAGGATGCCGATAGTTCGAAAGAGCAAAATAACGATGTCGTACTACCGAACTCGACGGGGCTGGTTGCGACGGCTGCGGGAGCGTTGGTGGTGGCGTTGGGGATAAGGTGGTTGTGTTTGGGAGGATATGCTCGTCTGACCAAAAAGGGGGTGCTGGTTGCCGTCGTGGTTGCCGTTGCGGTGGGATTGGTGGCGCACTTTTATATCCGGAAGCAGTGGCTGAGATATGTGCGGAACAAGGCGCTGGCAGAGGTTGCTACTTTTGTGGCGAAGAGTCAGGATTGGGATAGTGCTACGAGTGCGGCGCTGTCGCTTGTTCAGGAGGTTGAGTTGGTGTCGAGGGGGTATAGGCTGTGAGTATGGTCTTCCGGAGGATATTGGGGTTAACTGCGGCTAACAATAACCAGGAGCGCACCACTACCGCCTATCAGCAGAATCGAAGACCGAAGCCAAACGAGACGATGCGGACGCCTGCGCAAGGCTCTCAAGCAGCGGTTTGCCGATATGATCAAGAGTTACATCCAAGTGACGACAGCGGTGAAGGGACTCTCGGAACAGTTGGATCTGGAAAAGTACTACGACGTTTACGACATTACCGACTTTGACGTTTCCGATGCGATGCAAGGGTTTCCGGAGGTCGCGACGGAGGAGGCGGAGTCGTTACGGGTGCTCAAAATTGCCGCTGCTCGGTTCCATACCATCCGCAAGCTGCTTCTCTGCGCTTTGCTTGCGTTTGAGGCTACGGGAGATAACAGCGACTTTGTGCGGTGGTCGACGGCGGCTCAGTGTCTCAGCCAGCTGAGCAGTCTGACAGGTGATTGCTACGAGAGGCTTCGTCTCATCTTGAGCGATGAAGAGAGTGAGTTTCATCCCGTATTCTTGCACACTACAAACACACAACAGCTAACAAAACCACTCAGGCTTCCCCGCTATCCCCGAAACCAAGTTCCCTCTTTCGCCCAACCGCGAGAAACGCCGAACGCAATTCCGCAAGCTCGACTCTCTATCGACGGGCATCCGCGGTCTCCAAGCCAAGCTGGCACTATTGCGTGAAGAATCCGAGAAAGCACTCAACGAAGCCGACGACATCTCTGAAGTTGGTTTCGACCTCCTGTCGCAATACGAGTCCATTGGCCAAGACCTCAAGATGCTGCAGCAAGCCTGGGAGGATGGCAAGGCTGCCCTAGCATCGGGAATCGACCGCAACGAGAAACGTATTTCGTCTATGAGCATGCTGTACTCGCCTGCTACCTCTCTAAGCGGGTTGACCACTGTCGGCGAAGAGAACGAAACCGGCGGCGGAGCGGAGGATGCGCTGAAAGCGCTCACCGGGGAGACGTCTCCCACACGAAACTCCTCGCCAAGTCCCAACGAGCCGGATGTGTTTGAGGCGGTTGCGCTATCGGCTCGGCCCAGGAGTATGCTGACCAGGGAAGAGAGATTGGTGAAAATGAAAGAGGAGAGAGAGATGAGGGCAATGCAGAGAGAGAAGGCGGAAGCGAGTAGGGGCATGTTGAAGGAGTTGGAGATGGTGATTAATCTGAGGCCGAAGAGACATACAACCATGGGACCAGGCGGGGGAAACGGCAGGAGTGCGGCGCCGACGAGGATTTCTTTATGACGACAGACAAACTCTGCGGCATTCGCGCTGTCTTTCTTTCGGGTTTCTTTTCTTTGACCACTATAATCTTACATGGCATCAAGGCATTGCGCGCAGACAAAAGAGAGGGGCGAACAACAACGACGAGAAGGTCAGCTTGCCAGTTTTCTTGAAAAGCAACAACAGCAACAACAACAACAACTTTGGGTAGAATGGCGTTTTGACGGACATACAGACCATGGGAACATTTGAAAGCTGGGGCAGGCAAGCGAGCAATGTGGGACACAGAATTTAACGGCGTTTACACAGTTTATACAGACGATCTTGGGCGGGCATTCTGTAACAAATTCTTTTTTGAGTTGGGGGAGGGTGTAAGATAGGTGAAATAATGTAATAATCAAAATATATTGGAGAATGGAGGTAGAACAGAGTTCGCGCAGAAATGAGGGAGTCGAATAGTTGAAGTCATATCATCGGAACTTGAAGTGAGCAGCATACCTTTGGTTCGACATTGCCGTCGAGACACGATCCAAACAGAAAGAGGGGATTCAGGGCGACAGCTCCCACTGAAAACGCGAAGATTGCGCCTGAAAGCGGACTAACAGCGCTGGAGAACGGGACCGTGCACCGGGAGCTAGCCTGAAGCGGTAAATCAATTAAGCCTAACCCCGGCTCAGCGCGTTTAGCTGCCATTAGCAGGCGCGTCAAGTCGCGAAGTGGGTGTCCCGGCACCACCTGTGGTATTGGTGGTTCCTCTCTTTTTATCGTCCATTGCCTGCCTGTTGCAGCTTTTTGAACAAAACCATAACTCTTCCCAAATCCAAATCTTTTCTTCTCTCTTCTTTCTTCGTCAAACCACGAGCGCCTCTCTCTCCCGAAAGTGATACCCAGCGCGCGCATATTTTCTTCCCTCTTTGTCTTTTTTTCCCCCGTCGAGTTCGGTAATTCACATCCATCAGTATGTCGTCTCTGTCTGAGCGTGAAGCTGCCTGCTCGCTTGCTCGCTGGCCCGGCACTAGGAAGAAAAGCTGGAGAACTGGAGTGATGGGTTGCTGACTGGAGGACTACCACAACAACAGAAATGCTTGAAGCACGGTTGGAGCAGGCGTCGATCCTGAAGAAGGTATGTCATGTCCTCTTCCTGTCAAGTGCTGTCTGTTTCCTTTCCCAGCTAGAAGACCCCCACTAACTCTGTCATGATGATGACGATGATGTCCAGGTCGTCGACGCCATCAAGGACCTCGTGCAGGACTGCAACTTCGACTGCAACGACTCGGGCATCGCCCTGCAAGCCATGGACAACTCGCACGTCGCGCTCGTGTCCATGATGCTCAAGACGGAGACCTTCTCGCCCTTCCGGTGCGACCGCAACATTGCGCTCGGCGTCAACCTGACGTCGCTGACCAAGGTGCTCCGCGCCGCCCAGAACGAGGACATCCTGACGCTCAAGGCCGAGGACGCGCCCGACGTGCTCAACCTCGTCTTCGAATCTTCCGAAAACGACCGTATCTCCGAGTACGACCTCAAGCTCATGGACATTGACCAGGAGCACCTGGGCATTCCGGATACCGAGTACGCGGCCACCATCAGCATGCCGTCTTCTGAGTTTAAGCGCATCACCACCGACCTCATGGCCATGAGCGAGAGCGTCAACATTGAGGCGAGCAAGGACGGCGTCAAGTTTAGCTGCCAGGGCGACATTGGCAACGGCAGCATTACCCTCCGCCAGCACACCAACGTTGATAAGCCCAGCGAGAATATCGAGATTGAGTTGAGCGAGCCGGTTTCCCTCACGTTCTCGCTCAAGTACCTGGTCAACTTTTGCAAGGCGAGCGCGCTGTCGAGCACGGTCAAGATCTGCCTCTCCAACGAGGTGCCCCTTTTGGTCGAGTACAACATTTCGGCTAGCAGCTACTTGAGGTTCTATCTTGCGCCCAAGGTATGTCTTTGTTTGTCATTTTCTGGGTGGTTGTTTTCTGTCAGGCGTGATGCTAACTGGTTCTGATTCACAGATTGGCGACGAGGAGTAAACGCCCCATTTACCTCCAACAACCGAACCACATCTTTGTTACGAACACCACGAAACTATGCCTTCATGTATACCTCGAGTTGCTATAAAATCATGGGGAGGAGGAGAATTGCAAGTCATGTAGAAGATAAGGGGTGATGCAGTGATGAGAAGAAGAAAAGGGATATGAAGAAAAAGAAATCTGTGTTTTTGAAAGAGTCTGGCACTAGTACACTACACACAAATGTTTTAGAGGGCGTTTTGTTCTTTCTGCTGCGAAGATGAATGTTTAGGGGAGACGACGAGGTGTCAATGATTATTGCGATGGCCTCCAACAACACACCTTCACCAAGGAACCCGATGCTGTTGTCGTTTCCTTTTTTTTTTTTTTTTTTTTTTTTTTTTTTGTCTGATGGTTTCTAACATTGATATCGGCAAACTGTCCTCCCTGTATCACTATGGTAATCATCGCTTCTCGGGAGTTCAGCTTGGCGTTGAAAGTAGGTATCTCAGAAGTGGGTTCAATCACAAGTACACCAGTACTGACATCACCACTTCCCGTCAGTCGGCGTGTTTTCCAGAAATCTTCCACCCGACTGTTTTTTTTTTTTTTTTTTTTTTTTTTTTTTTTTTTTTTTTTTTTTTTTTTTTTTTTCATCCGATGAAGTTCCTGGTGTTCACCAGCTTCCCCACATTGTTCATTCAATGTATGTAACTTACCTACCCACCACCTGCGTGACGTCCCCTCCCGCCTACAACAGCCCAGGGCCCGGGGCGCGCCCAGCAGCTGAATGGACTCCGCATTCAAGTTGCCCCTAACCCGCCCTGCAGGAAACTTTTTGGCGGGGCATGGGTGGTTCCTGGGGAAAAAAAAAAGAGTCATTGACTGGCCGGCCCTGTGCCATGACCGTTAGCGGCGAATTTCTGGACCATTCGAGGACTCGAATCAAGATGTGGGCAAATGGGTGGCACGAGAGGGCGATATCGCAGTTTATTTGATTGATGATACTATTTCCAATTGATCGAATCTTTCGGCTATATACGGTCTTCTTCTTTCACCGCTGACTGACTGACTAGGTCTAGAGTCAGACTCACTTGGTGTGTCACAGTGTTGCTTGCTTAGTTCTTTTTCCGGAATCTTTCCTCCATCTTTTCTTGACCCGGTGATCATCCACTGGCAGTCCTTCCTCGGACTTCTTCTGCGAGTTCGAGACAGACCTAGTTCCTTTTGACAACAACAAACATTCTCTACATCGTTTAACTTTGGCACCAGTTCTCAACATATCGTCGAGATTTCAAGCGGCCGACTATTTTTTACAGAGACGATTTATATCACCGAATTGACAGACCGTTCGTTGAATCGCCAGCTCGGCTTACTCGGCTTACGTACCTCTCTCTACCAACGATCGAGATCCTTTGCGCCGCCACTCTACGTCGTAGGACATCTACCGAACATAACCAATTCGAACGAAGGAGGTCTCTACAACAAGTCTCGAGCTCGATCTTTCCTCTACAACAACCAAAAGCCGAATCGCATACAAAGTACTCTACCAAGGTCACCATGAGCGACGGAGAGCCTCCAGTCCCCGACACCCGCGTGTTGGCGGTCGCCAGCCATGTAAGTCTACTTCTCCTTTTCAATTAATACCAGGTTAAATCAATTGCTGACTGGGAGTGTTCAGGTTGTCTCTGGGTAAGTTCCGATTTACCTACAAGCTTTGCGCCGGCCTCCCCCGATGACGACTAGAACAGCCGAGCCCCAACCAGACAAGACGAGACGAGACGAGACGAAAGGGAAAAGAATAAAAAGAAGAAGAAGAGAAAGGCATTGGCTAACATCAATGTGTCTTCCCTCAGCTACGTAGGCAACAAAATCGCCGTCTTCTCCATGCAATCCCTTGGCTGCGACGTCGCCGCCCTCAACACGGTGCAGTTCAGCAACCATACGGGCTACCGCCAATTCACCGGCACGCGCGTGTCCGCTTCCGAAATCACCGACCTCTACCGCGGTCTCAAACAGTCCTACCTCGATGACTTTGATATGATGCTGTCCGGATACGTCCCCGGTGCTCCAGCGCTGGAAGCCGTGGGGGAGATAGCGAAAGAACTTAAGGAAAAGGCTCAAGCGCGCGGGAAGCCTGGATCTTTCTTTTGGGTGCTGGACCCCGTGATGGGCGATAACGGCAGTCTGTACGTCGCGCAGGATGTGGTGCCGGTATATAAAGGGCTGGTGCAGTACGCAGACCTGATACTCCCGAACCAATTCGAGGCCGAGTGCGTACCTTTCTTTTCTTCCCCTTTCCCCTTCCCTCTCTTCTTGTTGTTGGGTTATTAATCTAACAGATAACAGACTCCTATCAGAAGTCAAAATAGTCGACATGCCCTCCTTAACCCGCGCCATCTCCGTCCTGCACGAGCGCTACGCCATCCCGCACATCATCATCACTTCCGTCTCCCTTCCCGACGCTGCTACTACCGTCTCCTCCACCATGCCCAACTCCGTACCCGGCTCTTCGGCGCCCACACCAACACCCCAAGAAGAAGGCCAAGGCCAATCGCAACCGCCCCGCACCAAGACCCTCAGCGTAGTGGGCTCAACAATGACTTCTGCCCGCCAACCGCGCGCGTTTCAGATTAGCTTCCCCGCCATCGACTGCTACTTCTCCGGAACGGGCGATATGTTTTCCGCTTTGATGCTTGTGCGCATGCGAGAAGCGGTGTATAACACTGAAGGAGACTTGACAGAACGGGAATCGTGGTTGTCAGATGACTCAGTGGACGCGCTGGACTTGCCGCTTGCCAAGGCGGCGGAGAAGGTGTTGGCGAGTATGCATGAGGTGTTGACGAAGACGGCGGAGGGGATGAAGGGGAGGGTGCAGAGGGCTAAGGGGTTTGTGGATGAACAGCTTCAACGAGAGAAGGCGATGACGGATGGGGTTAATGGGTGTGGACATGCGAATGGCAATGGGACGACAGATCAGGATGGGCATGTGGATAAGAAACCTAGGCTGGATTCAACACAGACGACGACGACGACGACGACGACGAATGGTAATAGCGATGGTGGCGAAGATGAGGAAAAGACGGAAGAGAGGATAAAAGAAGAAGAAGAACGAAGGAGGAGAAAACAAGTGGAGGAAGCGGAAAAGGAAGAAGAAGTGCAGGCGAGGAAGAGGTTACATTTGATGAAGAGTAAGGCGGCCGAGTTGAGGCTGGTCAGGCATTTGGATAGCTTGAGGCATCCCAAGGTGGAGTTTAGGGCTAGGAGGATAGAGTGCTCTTAGTTTTTTGGGGGGGATCTGCTTGGGTGTGGAATTAATATCTTTGCGAGAGGGAGAGCGAGGAATAGAAGGGGTGTGGGATGACGGGATCAGCATTGGATAGCGGGAGTTATAATTGATCTGCTGCTGGTGAGCGAGGCGCTATTCTATTCTATTCTACCATAGAAGCTAGATTAGAGCATGGGCATAGCATTGCGGGAGATTTTGGGGGGTTAGACTATTTGGTTGATGTCTCAATCAAGAGTGTATATTACACCATACACGCTTCATACATCAAGAATTGGGTCGATACAGAAGGGTTGTAGAGTCTTGATTTGAAAGGAACCATTAGAGCTTGCCTGATCATACCTCCGCTGCCCGTCAAGCCGTTCGTTCGTCCTTATTCATTTCACCATTCATGTATCACCGAGATTTATGTCCATGTCCACCAATCCGAAGTATCATATGCATTTCATACCTTTCAATTCCTCTGCGAAATTTCCCAAAAACGCCGTCCATCTATATCGCTTCATACCCCTAACCCACTTTTCTTTTCTTTTCTTCTGTTTTCTTTTCTTTTCTTTTCTTGCTTTCTTAGTTCTTCATCTGCTCCCCAACACCAGAACCAACGCCTGTACTCCCGAACCCGCCCGCGCCTCTGACGCTCTCCTCCAGCTGTTCGACTTCGACCACCTCGGGGGTATAGATGCGTTCGAGAACCAGCTGCGCGACGCGATCGCCCTCGTTGACGACAAAGTCCACGTCCGAGTGGTTGAACAGGAGAACCTTGACTTGGCCGCGGTAGTCGGCGTCGATGACGCCGGCGCCAACGTCAATGAAGTTCTTGGCTGCTAGGCCGGAGCGGGGGGCGATGCGGCCGTCTTTTGTTTTTTTGGAAAGGTTCGTGTTAGCGAGAATTCTGAGGGCAGAAGAGAGGGAAGAGAGGGCAAAAAAAGGGAAGGGAAAAGGAGGGGGGGAGGGAGGGAAGGAGAGAGAAGAGTAGGAAATGGAAGGGAAGGGAAGGGAAGGAAGGGGGGAAAAGCGAGCGAAGCGAGGACACCCCCGGAGGGCCTCCACGGAGTGGCCACCGGAGGTACACCCGAAGGAAATACATAAAGACAAGAAAAAAAGTAAACAGAGAAGAAGAGGGCAGGTAGGAATAAGAAAAGAAAACGTACAAGTGCCAGCAGGAACAGCCATGGAAATATCCGTTTCCACCAGACCCTTGCCGCGCGCAGGGATCGTAGTCTCCTTGGAAGCGTAGATGTCGTAACCAGCAGCGAAGGCGGAGCCGCGCGTAGGCAGACGGGCCTTGTCTGATAGCTTCTTGATGAGGAGAGGAGGGGCCTGGTCGACCTTGGTAACGGGAGTCTGGGTATCGGCAGTCATGGTGGCGGCGGTAGTAGTGGCGGCAGTGGTGGTTTGGGAGGAGGAATCAGCGGAGGTCTTGATGCGCTTGGCGGGAGGGGAGGAGGTAGTAGGTTCGGTGGTGCCGGTGGTCATTGGGGTGATGGTTGCGAAGAAGTGTTCGAATGTGGTGGTGGTTTGGGAAACAATTGAAAGAGAAGCAGAAGTGGAACGAGAGAGGAGAAGACGGCGGGCAACAAACATTGATTTGCTGCTGCGCGAGGGAGGAGGAGGAGGAGGAAACGCAGCTGTTTCAATGGTGGGGAGGCGGCAACACTGCAGCTGAGGCGCAAAAGCAAAAGCTCAGCCAGAGCTGAATGAATGTAAGCGCGTTGGGTGACGCGTCGGTCGGACGCGTAAATTGATCGATTCCAGGGGTCCAAAATCTCTTGGCCAGTGCGTTGCCTGCCGGGAGAATGGCTTGAGGTAAGGCAACAGAAGCGAAGATGGTGATGAAGTTGAAGCCCAAGGAAAGGTGTGTAACCTCAAAAGATCGACTCGAGCCAGATACCGTAGATATTCCACGATGATAGACTTCCATGACCGTGGCTGCCCTAATCATCCAACTCCCTCCCAAAATCCACCAACCTCAACCTCGTAGCATCCCTCGGGTGGAAAACAGCCACCTTGCTCCTGACCAAAAACCTCGCCGCCGCCGTCTCCCTCTCGATCTTCACGTATGCTGCCGAGCTATCCCCTCCAGCATCCATGCTCTTATTCAGCAGTTTCTCAATCAAGCTCCTCATCTCCGCTCCCGCCGCACTCGCCTCATCCCTCTCCCTCTTTCTCTTGCCAGTACCCTGTCTCCCCTCTTGCTGGTCATTTTGGGCACCCCAAATCTCATCAATCCTCCTCTGCCTTCCATTCCCATCTTCTCCTTCATCCGTCTTCTTCGCCTTAGCCTTCTTCAACTTGCCCCTCGCGTTAAACCCCGCCTCCAGATCATCAGCATCCAAATCCATCATCTCTCCTACCACCGGCCCGCCCATTTCCTCCGCTGCCAGCAAGGGGCCAAGGTACTCCTCAATAAACCAGTTCAACTCTCTGACAAGCTTCTTTGTCTCCTCATCGTATCTGTTCCGCTCCCCTTCCATCTTTTCCAGTTCCTCTTTCGCTAGCTCCTCGGGCGTCATCTCCTTCTTTGCTTCCATCCCTTTCCTGAGCAATTCGACGCGAGCCTGAAGAGCTTCTTGGAGCTCCTTCTGCTCGCGGACTTCGGTCTTCAAGTTTTCGAGGTGGCGCTTTTGCTGGTCGAGGAGGGTGGAAGAAGAGGAGAGGTAAGAGTTGGTTTGGGTGATGGTTTGACTGGTTTTGCGGATAGCGAGCAGGGCAGGGAGGACGGAGTCTGGGAAGGGGAGGAGGGGAGTTGGGTCCGACTCGGCGAGGGAGGTGTAGGCGCGGGTTAGGAGGTGCATGGAGGAGAGGGGGTTGAGGGGTGGTGGTGATCCATTTTGGGCAATGTTTTGTTTTAGCTGTGAATGTGTTATTAGTGAGTAAAAAAGGGGGTTTGTTGACATGACATGGGGCTCGGCTCACCTCATTCAAAGTCGCCTCGGCTTCTGCCGTCATTCGCTTGAGTTCGCGAATGGTTCGTTCTAGGTTCGCTTCATGCACAGGATCCTTGACGCGACCACCGCTACCGTTGCTTGAGTCTGTGGCAGTGGATCCTTGGATGATGCCTTCCATGGTGTTGGTGTTGTTGGTTGTTGACATGGCCGGCTCTCCGAAGCCTTGTTGGCCTAGTTGGCTCAAAGGGTGGCAAGTGAGGAAAACCTAAGCGGGACACGGTATCACAGCGTGGAGTAGTGAGAAGTGACGGAGTATGAGAAAATGTTGCACTTGCAAGCAGGTATCGGTTTATTGGTGTACAACGTCCGGAACGAGAATTTGGCAACTAGTGCCACGTTCATGAAAAGTGTGTGTTCCACCCGGATATGTCCAGCAGCCGGGATGAATGAAGCTCAAAACACGGCTTCCCGTATTACGAATTGTTTTCCGATGAGGAGTTCAGTCGACAGCCAACCATGAAGCTCTCGCCGAAGCCTGAGTGAATACGCGCCCGTTTGTTTTCGTCGACGGCGTTCAAGGCAATCAACCTGATTGGGATGAAACCACCAAAATAACAACAACCACAACAACAACGTGATGGTTCACTGGTCTGTTGTTTCTCTCGTCGGATGTGTCTCGATGGTATTGTTAAATACGCCGTAACACCGTGTTACTGTATTACAGCAGCAATGCCGGTGTTCAGTTGCAGGCAGCAAGCATTGAACGCCTGAGCTTGCTTGGTGGTGCAGTGGTTGAAGAACTGTGAAGCAGAAAGTGGAAGTGCTGAAATCGGATCGCAGCTTCTCTCGCTCGGGTGGCCTGGATCCACAGAGCTCGGATGCCTTGGCAACTGGGCCGCTGGGCCGCTGGGCGTTGGGCAAGGAGACACCTGAGCTGGGGTTGCATGCTGGGCTGCGGCGCCGTCCAGGAAACCCATGCACCAACTCCCGTCTTTCCAGCTCTACAGTGAACTAGCTTCTGCCCAAGACCGGCAGAGCGGCTGTGCAGGTGGCAAGCGAAACTTGAGCAGCTGGCCTCAAGCGAGCTTACAGCCGCCAAACGCACACCGGGCCGTCACCTGAGGCTGTTGAGTTGGCCTGTGGCCCGTGGCAGGTCGCGTCGGTTGAGGCTACGGCCGGTTGCTGATCCTGCTCAGGCCCAGGCGGGACCCTCAGGTTTCATCAAGCCATCTCCCTTCCACTCCACAATTCCAAACTGAACCAAACCTCTCGCGAGACATTCCACTTCCACTTCCACTTCACTTCCACTTTCTCCCCCCAACAGCCACTCACCACCTGGCAACCCTTTCCTTCTCGACCACACCCCTCGTCGTCGTCGTCATCTCCTCCTCTCGTCATCTCGCTGACTTGAGCCATCCCATCACTTGTTTTTTTGTCCTCTTTTTTTTTCTTTTTTCTCTTCTGAAGATTCTGCAGGCTTGTTGGGTTCTCCTTTGCCACGACCACCGACACGCGCCATCACCACGTCGTCGAAAAAGAAGTCGACCGCCCACCGCACTCCTCCATCTACACACACCCGGATCGACGCTCCAAAGTGTGTCCCCCGGTCAAATCCACGATCTGCTATCGGTAGCTACAGCCGGATCTCGGATACCCTGGGCTAGCAGTAAAAGACTGGCGTGCTTCGTCTCCAGTGCTTGACAAGCGAAAGAAGGTTTGAGATACCAGAAGTGCTTCTACTCTCTTCTTCCGTACCAAACAAAAGGGCAATCCGTCATCACCTCCGTCTACTCTACCACCACCACCACCACCACTACCACCACCTACTCTACTACTCTACTACGTACCTCACTCACCTTCTTCCTTGCTCAACCACCTCTACTACCTGCCTACTCTTTGCGCCTCGCCCTTGCCGCATAACATCACCACCAACTCCCCGGACAAGGCTTCACCAACACTGCAAGATCAAGCAATCCAGCGATAGGCCTCCTTCCTCCCATACTACTTCGAGCACCAGCACCAGCACCGGTTTCCGTCCCGTCGATCCTCTCTCTGATCGGCCCCTCCCGAGCAACCACCACTTCCAACACCCTGAGAGCGCAGTCCCGACCCCTTCAACCGCACCTCCACTACACTACACCAGCACGTTTTCCTTCGAAAACCCCCAAGGTGTAGATAAAACAAGTTCGATAATTCAAGAAGAATATTCATCTCGCGCGACCACGACTTCTTCATCGAGACGTGATTATTACCTGACTTTTAGCTCGCTCGCTCGCAACAACAACAACAACAACCATGTCCGCCTCGCCACAGCCCACCCAGTCCGCTAAGCGGCCCCTGGACGAGTCCTCTTCGCCCTCTCGCAACGACCAGCCCGAGGCCAAGAGGCTCGCTCTCGACAAGGTTGTCAAGGACGCCCAAGAGGAGGTTGAGGCTCCCGTTCCCGAAGACAGCCACAATGCCGACGAGACTGCCGGCTCCGCCACCCCCACTCCCGCCCCCGAGTCCAACGGCACCAAGGTGAAGGGAGACAAGTCGGAGGGTCAGGATGCCCAGGGTGACACAGTTGTCCCCGATGCTCCCCAGAGCAAGGCAACCAAGGACCACGGTGCTCGCAGCCGCGCTCAGCCCCCTGTCTCTGCTCAACCTCACGATGAGACTGCTTGGATCCATGTTAGATCCGTTATTTCCAGCCCGGAGGCCGCCACCATCATTGGAAAGGGCGGCGAGAATGTTTCCAAGATCAGAGAAATGTCCAACGCCAAGTGCACCGTCAGTGATTACCAGAAGGGCGCCGTTGAACGTATTCTCACTGTTAGCGGTGTCGTTGATGCGGTCGCAAAGGTATGTCGTCCCTATGTTTCCCTCAGCAGTTCACTGGCTAACAGTTTCATAGGCATTCGGTCTTATTATCCGTACGCTGAACAATGAGCCTCTTGCTGAGCCTTCCAACACCCACTCCAAGACCTATCCCCTGCGTCTCTTGATTCCCCACGTCTTGATCGGCTCTATTATTGGCAAGGGCGGTGCGCGCATCAAGGAGATTCAGGAGGCTTCCGGAGCCCGCCTCAATGCTTCCGACTCGTGCCTGCCCCTTTCCACGGAACGGTCGTTGGTTGTCATGGGCGTGGCCGATGCTGTTCACATTGCTACTTACTACGTTGGCAGCACTCTTCTCGAGCAGCTCAACGAGCGTTTCGGTGGTCCCGCCGCCTCAGCGTATGCCACCCGCAGCGGAGGCCCCGCTGCTTCTATTCCCGGCGGCCTGCAGGTCGTCCCCTACGTTCCTCAGCCCGCTGGCGGCAACTTTGGCAACCGCGATTACTACCAGCGCAACCGTGGCCCCGACCCCAGGTCTCACCACGGCATGCCGCCCAGCCAGTACCCTGCGCCATATGGTGCACCTCATCCGGCCCAGCCCAACCCTGCCGTCCCGATGCACTACGGTGCCCACGCCGCCGGTGGTTACGGTGCCGCTGCCCCCCACGTTGCGCCCCATGTCGGCCACGCCGGCCCTGCTCCCCATGCTGCCGGCCCTCATGGCGCCCCTGTTGCCGGCGCTGCCCTCACCCAGCAGATCTACATCCCCAACGACATGGTTGGCGCCATCATTGGCAAGGGTGGACAGAAGATCAACGAAATCAGGCAGATCTCTGGCAGTGTGATCAAGATTAATGAACCGCAGGACAACAGCAATGAGCGACTCGTCACCATCACCGGTACAGAGGAGTGCAACCGCATGGCGCTCTACCTACTCTACCAGCGTCTGGGTGAGCTTCAGAACAACGGCCGTGACTCTCAGCAACCCAATCACTAATCAGATATTCTCACTTCAACAGAAAGCGAAAAGCACCGTTCGTAGGATCGATGCCGGACGATAGCCTAATTCAGCCAATAGAAATCACCGCGGAATTCTTGTCTTTTAGTTTTTAGTCTCGAGCCTCTTATAAAATACCGGGTGCTGGGAATGTGGCGTTAAGCGGATAGTTCGTCTTCTTGGGTTTCGGGAGAGAGTGTGTGAACCTGGGAAATACAGCGACTTTGAAACAAAAACGGTAACTTGCAGTTTTACTCTACCCGTGTTTTGGTGTCACTGATTGAAAAGGGAAATCTTCCCCGAACATTGGTATGGCCATCGGTCATTACCACATTCATCTGTCGTTTTTGCACTAGCCATTTAATGACGCTGTTTACTTCTTATCCTCTGAACACTCACCTCCCTAGTGTGCTCTACTCTGAACATCTCAATTCATACAGCTCTCTTTCCTTCTACTCGTCCCACTGTCCTTTGTTTGTCATTGCATCCCGCAACTCACCACTGGCTCACTAGTCTCATCGTCAAACATATGCAGCTACCCGCCCGTCTTCCCGACGTCCCACAGACGTGTGCACACCCCGGTTGGTTATTGGAGCTGCTGACAGGGTTGCGTCTGCTTCTAAGGTTTTCATCGAACGACCACCTGCTTCTGCAGGTACACTCAAGAATGAGCCGGCCGCTTTAGCGTGGATAACCGAATTTCTGTGCAGGTGAGTCATTCTTCGTGGTGTGTTTTACGTCTGATGATCAGGATCACAGATTTAGGAAATTGTCGTTGGTATGACTTGGTGAAGTGACTGTCTTGTATGTTTCGCCGCCCACTCACGGAAGACGACTTGTTGAATGGCACAATGACAGATTGGAGCTGCAGTGTCAGTACGTAAAGATTCCTAGGAATATCAGGGCCCGTCCCCGCTATATTCCGCTATTTTGAAGAAAATACGACAAGGAAGAGTAAGCAATTGAATCAGCGATACACTCGGCTATTCTGTCTTGGGCAGAGAATCGCGACTTGTAAAGGGAGTATGTCGCTCACTGGCTGGGAAACGGGAAGTAGGCCTCTTGATGGCCCATACATATCTCGTTATACTTTCCACTTTGAAGGACAGAACTTCCGTGGAGCTGCCTCGCTTAGTCCGTCTCGTTGATCTCTCAAAAACACTGGGGAATTTCCAAGTCTCAATGCGACATGGTACAATCGATGCTCACTGCATGGTTCCTTTGAGTGAGTTGAAGAGTTCCTTCCATTTTAGTTCGTTATTCCAAACGCAACTTCCTTCCCAAACAGAAAACCAAACGCAAGTGGCAGGAACGAAAGAGAGCAAAAAGACATACATCCATACGACACCAGCTTATTCACCGGTCGTCACCGATCCGATTACTAGGCTGGCGGTCACCGGCTTATCTAGGGGAGAGCGGACGGGATCCCGAGTTTTTTGCCCTGGTGCCTATGATCGTATATTTTTGAGCTGTACGGGCCTGGTTGGATGTTGTTGGGGAAGTGGTATGAGTGGTCATATACCCTCACTGGAGTCAGATACTAATTTGATATATCAAACGGTTCGTTATTTAACTGAACAGGCCTCCACCAATAGAGATCACATTACAGCATGTAAAAAGGATGAGTCCAAAAAGGCAAGAGCAAACCCCTAATATTTTCTGTTCAAAGCAAAACTAACTCGCACACTCTCAAACATCATTTCATTACACTTTCCTCTTTCACCTGTCCTCCCGCTCAGATAAATGACACTTTTATACCGATTGTCATCTCCTCCACATAAGCATCGACCAAGACAAAACTTATTGCCGGATTAGTTGAAAGAAAATAGTGACAAAAACATTTTTCTCCTCCCATGCGACGACCAACATCTCCAAGCGAGAAGCAATGAAAGTCCCAAGGACTTATCCGCTAGCTCCAGACTCCAGATCTCAAACCCTTGCTTTAATCAGAAGTGGAAGCATCAGCGTCAGCACCGAGATCTCCAGTAATGCCAGCAGTCACACCAACAGATCCAGAGAGAACAGAGCTAAGCAGCTCCTGAACAGCCTCCAACAACGACTCGACGACGCTCAGCGGGCTGCCAGCAGCAGTACCACTAAGCAACTGGTTGAGGAGCTCCGGGCTCAAGATACCAGCGAGGTTGCTCAAGTCGCCAAGCGGCAGAGTACCAAGGGGCACACCACCAGTCAGGCCGCCGCTAAGCGAGAGGAGGGCCTGGAGGTTAGCCAAGCTGGCCAGGGTGTTGGCGTCCAAGCCGCCGGTGGTGGCATCACTACCACCACCGAGCTGCAGAAGGTTACCAAGCAGACCGGTGACGGTGTTCAGCAAGCTGCTCAACAGGCCAGTGACACCAGTCAAGCCAGCGAGACCGTCGGTGACGCCCAACAGACCGCCGAGGCCTCCGAGAGGGTGTCCAAGTCCGAGACCACCAAGAGGGAACGCACCGCCAGCGAGGCCCCAGCCGGCACCACCAAGAGGGAGGATGGCGGCCTTTTGGTTGGCCTTGATGCGGCGAGCGCCTTGCTGCACGGTTTGCGTGACGTTGCCGAGCAGCTGGGAGAGGATGCCCGTGATGCCCTGGGGGTCCTTGATGTCGATCTTCTGGAAATCGTCCTGGGCGTTCTTGACGATGACGCCGACGCTGGAGACGACGCGGTCGAGGTCGGTGAGCGCGACGGAGGGGACGGTGCCGGCGGGGACGGAGGCGGCGGGCGAGGTGGCGGGGGTGGTTTGGCGCTTGGTATTCATGTTGGCCTTGGCCATGGCGAGGTTGTTCTTGAGGGCCTCGGCGTTGATGTGCGCGATAGCGTGGCCTTGTTGCATCATGGGCACGGCGAGGGTAGAGCCGGCCATGGCGAGGGAGAGAGCGGTGGTGAGGGCGAAGGACTTCATTTTGGGGGAAAAAAGGAGTGAAGTGAAGTGAAGTTATTGGAGAGAGTGTGATGTTGGTATCTGGTAAGGATTGATTTGGCTTTGGTGGTTCTTAAAAAGAGAGAGACTGAAGTCCTGATGATATAGAATGGTGGAGGAGATGAAGGCTGGTGAGGAAGGAAGGAATTAGCTTTCGGTCTGGTCAGATCTGGGGATACTTATAGGTGAGTTTCTCCCATGTTGTTATTGTTGTTGTTGTTGTCGCTGCTGTTGCTGCTTCATATCATCGCTATGTTGTTGACACGGATGTCAACTTCCCGGCCGCTGCTGGGTATCGCTGCTATGCCACGACACGACAACTGGAATCCCAGGCCTCATGGTGGGAGATTGCGATGAACATGGTTTATGGTGGAAAAGGCATGCGTTTCAGTGGGTGCCGACAACTATGTGGTGGGTTGTGGTTGTAGGAATGAGGGTGACGGCCATGTCTTAGGCCTCTCCCTCCGGCAACTTCCGGCACATATCTCCGACGACGAGTAAGGGAACGTTGAATGCGAGTACCGCACCTTGGTGTTTTTCCGGTGGAAAAAAGCTCTCACGATGTGATGAGGCCTTATTCAATTGTTCAAAGTTGGAATGCCCTCAGCTGCGACAGAGTGTCCTGGCTGTGCCGATGACCTCGTGAAGTCCTCGATCTTGGTGGTTTGGTGGTGAAACACCAGTGCCGAGTCGACTTCATTCCTCCGCCCTTTGCCTGGACAAATCAAGACAGTCCCATTGTCGAGTAGCAAGAAGTTCTCGTCCTTCTGTGCCATATCTTTATCTCAGCATCTGAGGGTGGAGGTAGAGGTGGCCGTAACACCTCACGGCTAACGCTCCAGGCCATCTCTCTTGAATGTTCGTAGCCGATTGATATACTGGCGCATAGATATAATGGACCAATACCTTGTTCTTATCTCGGATCCATAGTTTTAGAGATGTGGGCTCAGAGATATTTCGCTTCAATTGCTGGAGTGTCAAACCAAAGGCCTTCTCTTGAACCTGTGTGCCTCGTCCGAATGCCTATGATTAAGTAAAGGTATATAACCATTCTATGCCACTCCCCCTTCCACATTCTCTGGACAGTTGGCTATAACACATACAACCATAGGCACCTGGATAAAATCGGGTCCCGTCCGCTCTCCCCTAGATAAGCCGGTGACCGCCAGATCAGCAATCGGCTCGGTAACGACCGGCGAATAACCTGGTGTTGTATGTCTTTTTGCCTTTGAGTCTACCTGATTACGAGTGAAGCAAGGGAAGGTGCGAAGGGCGGCCGTATCCGGTACATGATTACTGTAGGAGAGACTCGATCAATGATGACAACACAAAACGAAACTTTAATGTTGAAATAATTCCATGCACACAATCTTTTAGCATTCATTCGATGCTATCAGTTCGTTACATCGTCATAAACACACGAACAAAAAGTCCATAATCGAGGCAGGCCGATAATCAACCATCATACTCCTAAAATGCGACAACCAGAGTGACAAAAGAGATGGGGAAGGACAAATTTCGGTTGCAACCACCGTCACCGCACATATGATCCTGTTCAAAGCATACCTAATCAATCAATCATTAATGCCCATTACATCTCCTCCGTCGTGCCTGCCCTCATGCAATGTACCATATTTCCAATGACATGTTCATACAATTTGATCTCCATCCATCTTGACATTCTTCTTCAGTTTGGATTAAACGAAAAAGACGATGCTGACGAGACGGAAAGAAGAAAAGTGACTTTGTTTAGATATCAGGGGGTGGTACCGCGTACCCAACTATTACGAACGAACGAGTTAGCTTAACATAAACAAAAAGAAAAGGGGGAACTTGGGAGAGGGTGAACGTACTTATCCCACATCTTGGCAATAAACCCCTGCGGCACCGGCCTCTGCTCATTCAAACTCTGGCGTCTCGCAACACTAGCCGGATCGTTTCTTCTCTTTTGATCCATCAAGCCCTCGAAGAGTCCATGATGTCCTCCGTGTCCGTGAGATGGCTATGTTGTTTTATTTCCGAGCTGTTAGCACATGTTTACCATCTCTTTACCACCCACAACCCACAACCCACAACCCACAACCCACAACCCACAACCCCTTTGACCCATCACTAGCAACAACAACGAAAAGAGGACAAAAAAAAGAAGAAAAAAAGAAAAAAAGAACATACCCGTCTACC
The DNA here is from genome assembly GCF_000182925.2 of Neurospora crassa OR74A. Lineage (NCBI taxonomy): Eukaryota > Fungi > Ascomycota > Sordariomycetes > Sordariales > Sordariaceae > Neurospora > Neurospora crassa. The sequence goes on from NC_026501.1 coordinate 9,464,765, forward strand.
ATACGGAACCTCGGTAACCGTACTCGCACTCCCCATAGGCCGATCACTCCCCGTCTCACTAGTAGTCGAAGACGTACTCGCGCTCCGCTCACTCCTGAATGCTTCAGAAGCAGCCCCCGCGACATTAGGAAAGAGCTTGGTGCTCTCGTCAATCAACTTGCTGCTTTCGCTCGATATACTACCCCTGGCTCCGCCGCCCATGCCTTGGGCAGCGGCATCAGGGCCCGTCTTGCCGGCGACGGGGGTGGTGTGGGGAGCCGGCGCCTCGGTGATGGGGTTGTCGAGGGTGGGTGGGTGGGCCGGCTGGAAGGGACCGGCGATGGGGGGGTTGCTACCGGTGTCATCCATGGTTATTGTGGATGAAGAGGATGAGTGAGATGGATGAGAATGGGGGTGGGGAAAGAGGGGGGTGGCGTTGTTATGCGTTGGGAAAGAGTTGTTTGTGGTTAACTCTACGAGAAGGTTGTTTGGACTTGACTGAGTAGTATATAGTTGTGGACTTGTCACTTTAGATGAAGTTGTAGTAACAACAGTGAGTGAAGAATCGTTAGATGTAAAGGAGGAGTAGCATAGGAACACAAGCGGACGAAGAGGGCGGGGTTGCCGGTGGTTTATACCTTTTGCGTATCACAGATGCTCGCGTGGGTGCTTGAGAGGAGTATGTACCTATGCACATGCAGTGACGGCTACGGGCAGCTGTGGTAGCGCAGGGCCAAGGAGTTCTCCGTCTTCCATTCTCTCTTAACACTACAGACCAAGATCCGCAGGACAAATTGGTGAGATCAGTCGACTGAAGATCCAAACCGAAAGATGGATGTACCTCATCATGTCGTCACATGCAGAGGAGGGACGGGGCCGTCCACCGTTTTGGAGAGAAAGCACGTCCCGCAGAAAGAGCAGAGCTTGACCAAGATGAGCTCGGATTTTTTGATCGTGGTGTTGGGGTATATGCACGTATGTTGGCAAATAGTGTTTGGAAGGCACTTGGCTCGGATATCCCAGTGTGTGTAAGCTCCCAGAGATTCATTGAGATTTCGAAGTCCATCACTACCACGGACTGCTTTGGCCCCGAACAGAATAGACGAGCTGTGTGTTCTGGATGGTTCGTTTCGGGACCTTCCAGAACGTCTACCCCTCACGTGTGTCGCCTTACGATCGATTCAGGAATCGAGGGGAAGTGAGATCTCAATGGAATTGTGCTGATGTAGTGTATGGGTGGCCAACCAACCATATGGTAAAAGAAGAAAAAGAGGGGTATTGTGTTTATCTATTTCGAGGGAACTTGGCAGTAGATCGTCAACCACTGTCGTTGTCTTCAAGTTTATTCGCACTCCTTGGCTGCCGGGCATGTCTCCGGACTTGGTGTGCTCACGGCAGCGGAAGCGGCTGGTTGACAGGTGGACATCGGAACCGGTCACTGTCATTTTGCCAGTTGAATATGCAGGAAATCCAAGTCAGCAGAACGCGCAGAGTTTCGGTGCAGAAAAGTGCATAACAGAAGTGGTTCCCATTAGAAATCGGATTTCAAACTCGTTTTGACTTGGATGAGAATCTCGAGGGCATCCATCGGATCGAATTGGTGGACTCATGAACGTACAGTACCAAAAGCTCTCGGACCGTATTCCGACCAAAGGGGGAATGACGTTGAGATGACGATGGCGCAGGCACTGGCCTTGAGATGTTCACTGGGTGTTGTGATCATGGTCACTCTCTTTGGCAGTTGTTTCTGTGGCGACTGACAGGCGTTGCTGTGAGACGAAAGTTGTTCAACTTTGCTTTTTCTGTCTGGGTCGTTCATCCTTGGACTTTGGACTGTGACGATTGATGGAAATTGGTGATCTGGATGGCCATGACCCAAGTGCTCTCAAAACCAAGGAGAGATGTGGATGTCAAGACGGATGTACTTGGATCGTGATTGCCTCATTTTGGATAGAGGTCGTATATATACCGACTGTTGAGGGTCATGGTGATGATGAATGATTCATACCCATGATGGATGTAATGAGTGGGTATGCTTTGGGTAAACAATCAAGATCACTAGATTTTGATGTGAGCATGTTGTCAAGACATCAACTTCCTACTCGAGAAGTTATTCTCTGCCATGATCATGATCGATCAGCTTTCGTAAAAAGAGTGTCGTTGCTCCTCCTGAATGGCATCATGATGCTGTTTGGTAGGAGAAGGAAGATGTTAGGCAGCTTTGGCCTTGTCGTCCTGTATATCTGTCCTGCCCTGGAAACGAGGTTCGCTCTGTGGCACTGAGATGTATCAAGCGCGGGGTCTTATAATGGAGGAAATTGAAACTTGACAGTGCTGTTGCGGCATCTTGAGGTTGTCGACGAGATGATGCAAGTACTATGTACAAGTAAAAAGGTACCGCGACGAGATGTAAAGAAGTGTCAAGTGACTGGAAATTGTTAGTGCAAAGTAAGCAAGTGGAGCGGGAGCATGGATGGACTCGCTATCGTTATCGCTATCACATTAGGTAATGTCGAGGGCAGACTGCGGGAAGTGGAATCCCCTGAGCCCCTTACCGTGGGTTCCCTGTTCCCCCGGAATGCCAGGTGGTGGTTCCACCACAGCCGAGGGAGGGCCCGGGGCGGCAGGCACCTCAGCGGCCCCAGTGAGCCGCGGTGGGTGGAGGGGTTCCATGACGCCCGGTTCCGTGGGCCTGGGGAACCTTTCTCCACGGAACGAAGAAGTGTCAACAACAAGGCGGAACTATCACAAGCCTCGTTTGATCCAATCACTGACTGACTGTCCTTTCTCCCCTGTCTCTTATTCTGCTGGTCTGCTGCATTGCTGACCTTCTACACTATCAACATATCCTCGGCCTACTGTTCTCTCTCGGGAGACCCTGTCCCGTCACACACGTCGAGGCGTCGATCTACCTGACAACGCCATACCGAGTAACCGCCTACATAGAGTCAGTCAGTCTGACCGAACATGATTACTTTGTGATTATTGCATCTGGATCCGAGTTTCCCCTTTTTTGCGACAACACTGCCTACCACTCCTTCGAACCAACAGCTTAAATTCGTCCCGATTCCCGCGCATAGACCTCCAACATGACACAGGACTCGCCCTCTCTAAAAGACTTGCACGTCGTCGGCAACGGTGTCTCTTCAGCCTCGTCCACCACCTTCAGTTCAACTGCGCCCTTTCCCCCTTCAGAGACCAACTACACAACAACAACAACTACAACAGACATGGCTACCTCATCGGTCTCCAAGATCGTCAGCCAACCCCGCAGCCTTGCCGAGGTATGCGCCGCCTTGCGCGCAAAGCTCCTTGCCTTCCTGGCTCTTCACTCCAACGATGAGACGGTACAGGGCACTCAACGACGGGCCCGCGATGCTATGGAGGTAATAGAGGAAGCCTTGCGTCGGTATAGGTACGTTGTTGGCCTTCTCAGTTCCAGTTATTCTCACAGCAAGCTAGCTAGCTAACATAATGGCAACTACCAGACCCGAAGAACTCTCCCTCTCCTACAACGGCGGCAAGGACTGTCTCGTCCTCTTGATCCTTATCCTCGCCTGCTGGCCCGCCTCAGTCCAACCGCCATCCTCCTCGTCCTCCTCTTCTTCCTCCTCGATCTCCAACTCGTCAAAACAAACCCTCCCCCGTCTCCAATGCATCTACATCGCCCCGCCAGACCCCTTCCAAGAAGTCGAGGACTTCGTCGCCACCACCACAGAAGAGTACCACCTCGACCTAGCACGATACGCCCTGCCCATGCGCCAAGCCCTCGATAGTTATCTGGACGAGAAGCCCCACGTGAAAGCCGTGTTCATGGGCACGCGAAGGACCGATCCGCACAGCGAGTTCCTGAACAATTTCACGCCGACAGATAAGGGCTGGCCACAATTTATGCGGATAAATCCCGTCTTGGATTGGCACTATGTTGAGATATGGACTGTGAGTCATAATCCCCAGAAGGCCATAGCCAAGCACTTGCTGACACTGTATCGCTCAAAACAGTTCATCCGCCAACTCGACATCCCCTTCTGCTCCCTCTACTCCCAAGGCTTCTCCTCCCTCGGCGGAACAAAAGACACGCGGCCCAACCCTGCATTGGCACTCAACGCCGAAGGCAACAAGTTCCGGCCGGCGTACGAATTGACGCGCGATGACGAGGAACGGCTAGGTCGCGATCGATAGTCGATTCATTTCTCAAGAAACCACGATTTGCGAATTTATTATTACCGAGAGTAAGAGCAAGCGCATATATACCTAGACCATCCTTATCAAAGACGGAGGTTTAGTGAACTCAGGCTTATATTTTGGAAAGGAAGAGGAAGTGGGAAAAGAACTACAGGGCACGAGCAAGAGCAAGAGTAAGAGCAGGAGAAGAAAGAGAGGAGCTCTCTGCTTCCGAAATACGGAACATACTACAACTACCACCTACATAGACAGCGTAGAGAAGCATGGCGGCGTTTTTAGAGCGTTTGTTTGTTTTGGATATATATCACAGTTTATTGGTTCAGGAGGATGATCTTTGCTAATCTGTGATTACAGTGCTCACTCAGCGTTCACGGTTTGGTAAGCTACAGGCAGCTTGAGTTTTGACAACGGAGTCGTACAAAGTCCTGATATTGTGTGTGTGTGATCGGGTACTATCAAACAAAAGCAGTTTTGCTCATTGAGAAACTTCCTCTGTGCAACGTGATGCTGAGTTGGCAGCCGTCGCGAGGTTACAGAGGTTTGTTATCTGCAAACCTTCTGGGTATAAAACCTCTATCCTACCGCCTCCTCTCACCCTCCTTTTTTTTTTTTTTTTTTTTTTTTTTTCCAGGTGGGCAACATGACCTGATAATCAGAACCCAGCTAACTTATCAGAGAAACAGAAAAGTGAAGCACCCCGGATCGGAATCAGATGGGAGGGAGCTTATGCGGACGTTTGACTTGGTAAAGATGCGGCAGAGAATGACCAGGGGAACTGGACTTGGGGACAAACACTGGACTCAACATCAACACTCAATCATCACTCGAGCAGCAACACACACCAACACTTGATCGATTCATCATCAGGATCAAAAAATCACGAATTAATCATAAAGCAACGCTATGCTACCCCTGGGTATTCCAACTATCCAATCGATCATTCCGACTCCGAAGGCCATGTACCAAATCCATGAACTATTCCATCGAAATTCGAGCGCCAAATCCTATCTAAGATTTCCCCCTTTTCTTTTGATTTTCCTCCCAATTTCTCTCATCAAACGCTTGCCTAGGTTGCTTTCGTTCTGTTTCCGATCCGGTTTACTTCCCTCGTCTGTCTCCCAGTTGCTTCGGTTCTGCCTACTCAGTCATGTTGCCCCGTTACTTCAGGGCTAGGTACATGGGCCCGAGTAGTTGCATGTAGAACCACAGCTGGTCAATTATAGGGCGGATCGGAGTTGTTGTTTTCCCTCTCAGGGGTATCTGGTGGTGGCAAGCGTCCTTGATGCATGGATGGTAGTTGATAGTTCACTTTTCTTCCCTTCCTCCCTCTATCTCCCAAGACAACCTGACAATGACCAGGTCGAGGATAACCTACCGAGGCATCCTACCTCTAGCCAAAGTATCGAGGATAAACCGAAGATCTTCAGGATCGATGTCGTCGTCGCTATCCACCTCGATGGGTCGGTTGAGGAGCTCCTCGGGGGCGTCGTCGAGAATGTCGCGATGGTCACCGCCATGGAAGAAGTCATCATCCTCGGGGATGTGGTCGAAGAAGCGGTCTTCATGGCGATGACGGCGATGACGGTGGCGGCCCGGGTCGGGGTGGTGGCGCTGGTGCTGGCGATGCTGATGGTTACGGCCATGGAAGAACTCATCTTCCTCGCCTTCAGCCACATGGTCCGGAATACCAGCTGCCCGTCTTTCTCGGATCCGCCTCTCTGGCTCGTGAAGGTCAAAGATGGGGCAAGCGCACAGTGGCCCATCACCGTGCCCGTTAGGGTGAATGAGTAGACAGTGATAGCAGAAGTATGTTTTACACTTGATACACCTGTAAGAATGTCAGTAACTCTTTTTTCTTCTAGCTTCAAACGAGATGGGGGTTCTCACTTGATCAGGTTACAGCCACCATCTCTCTCGACGGTCATGTCGCAGGTTGGACAGGTCCTCCAGGCCTCGTCCCGCCTCAATTGTCTGAACTGCCGATCGGCCTGCTCCTCCAACTGCTGCTGCTCCTCTGTCCTTCTTCTGTGGCCAGGACAACGTTCTTGGTACCTGGCTCGGTGCGCCCTGCCTTCGCAGATGATACAGGTCACCTGCCGACAGTGGTGGCATACGGCCTCGGTCTCTCTGCGACCTTCGACGCCCGTGAACCGCTCCGGGATTAGCCAGCCACAGTCCACGTTCGAGCACCGCGTGCCCGTATGCTCCCTCTCCATGCGTACCTGCTCAGTACGAGCAATGTACTGCCTGATCATCTCGACGCCCAGCAGCCGGCGGAAGCGCTCGTTGCGCGCTCGGACTTCCCGAGAAGGGTTCTCGTTTCCAAGCTCGTTGGCGTGAATGTAGAAGCGGTTGCCGCAGCAAGTAGGGGGAAAGGTGTCAGCGTTGCGCCAGACGTTGCGGTCCATGGCGTTTCTGAAAAACGACTGTAGGCATTGGCCGCAGTAATGGTGCGGCTCTGGGGCGCAGGAGGTTGTGAGGACCTGGGAGCGTGGAAACTCCTCGGCGCAGACCGCACAGGGGACGAGGTCGTCACCGTCGACACTGGGCTCTGGGACTGGTGCCGTGGCAGCGTTGACTGTGGTGGCTGTGGCGACTGGGGCTGCCGGTACTGGTGCCGGTACCTGGGGACCTGGAAGTCTGTTGACGGGCGTTGGGCGCGCTTCGACGGGATTGGCCCTGGCGGCCGGTACGTTACCGCCGTGTTGGCGGTTTCGTTCGTCTGTACAATCTAGCAGTTAGCTTCACGTTCGTTTTTGAGTTCCAAGGTTGGCTTCATACCTCTTCTAGCTACCTGTTCTAGGTGCTCTTCCTGTCTCCTCTCGGCCTCCACTTCCTGCCTCCTCTCCTGCTCGTGCCTATCCCGCCGAGCCTCCTCCTCCTGCCTATTTTGCTGAGCCCGCTGAGCTCGACGCTCGGCTTGACGGGCCTCTAGCCGGTCTAGAGCAACCTCACGGTCGATACGATCGAGGAAGTGGCGATTGTGGCCGAGGAGCTCCTGGGCGCGGGCCCAGAGTCCTTCCCTCCTCGGAGGGGGAACTGGCGGACGGGGTCTTGAGGGTAGGTCCCATCTAACCATCGGGGGAGGGAATCGGAGAGGGGGCCATGGGTGCCTCCTCTCTTCCCTCTCAATGTGTGGAGGAGGTCCGTCAACTGGTTCGTCTCGGATGACGACTGTGATACGGGTAGGGCGTCGAGGGGGATTCTCCCGGCGGCTACTGCCCTCTCCGTTGTCGGTGTGGCGGCGATACATCTTGGTAGGTGTGGGCTGGTTGTCGTTTTGAAAGCTTCGGTGCTTGTTTCAAGGCAGTGATAGTAGGTGTGGTCGTACTCGAATGTCCGGGACGATGAGAGGAAAAGAAGAGGAAGTTTGGCCTGGATCTCCCTGGGCACTTGTAGAAACTGGGTGGCCATCTTTTCCGGGTTATTTTCATCCATCTAGAGCGTTGTGGTCGTGGATCAGAGGCGAGTATTCGGGTGAATTAGAAGGGTGTACTGGCCCGGCGCTGTCATGGTGGTCGTACTGACGGAAAATGTCCGAGAGACGGAGGATTCGTGAAAGATGGAAAATCGAGGTGAATGGATCAAGGGGTTCCATCATCGCCGGCTGTGGGTAAAGCCTACGGCTTCAGGTGTAAGTGAAGAGATGGTTTGACCATATCAGTTCATCAATTTCTTGCCTGGGTCTTTGGTTGACACACCTCCGCGGTTTTGCGGATAGAATGCGAGATAGGTTGACGATGACACATTGATCCCGAGCAACCCCTTGCGACTGTCCTACGCACATCTTCCGTCTTGGATCGGACGCATCTGGAATTACCTAAGTAACTATATGTCAAAGCATGGTTACTATCTGTTAAGATGAGTGACTGATGAACGGCTTCAGTGGCTGACAAGACGGTACCCATCGGAGCGCCTACGTCTCGATACCGTTGATAGTGAAGTGAAGTGCCATATTTTATGTAGCTAAAGAATTGGCAATGCTGTCCGAGGTATCAATGATCGAGGGGGGGCACAGAGTGCTGTGGTTGTGTCTGTAAGAAGAAAAAAGAAGAAAAAAGAGAGAAAAAAAGACGAGGACTGAAGAGGGAATGAGAAATCGAAATGTAAATCATCTGCCCAGAATCGCTCCCGAGATGGAAGTAACAACCTCTATGTACGCTTACTCATTCCCTTCTTTCTTTCCCCAAGTATCCCGAGTCCCTCACATGTCTCAAAAAGAAGGAAGTTGCGGCCATCACTGCTCCTCGAATTACAGTTTCTCTCGGTTGCCGTCTCCTGTCTTCACCCCGTCCCGTCGACAATCTCATTGCCAACAGGCCCTTTACTTACCTTGTAGTTTTGATCAAAAACAGAGCATAGGAAACAAGCTAGGACCGGCAACCTTCTAAACTCGACACTTCCAAAAGCGATGACTTGGCGAATCTGGACATTTGGGCCCATCATCACTTCCAAAACTCGTTGATCGATGTGGTTAGTTGAGGATGCCAAAGCCACTGGTGATTCATCCAACACCTTACGAGCATGAAACTGGGCGCCATCATACCAGACCGAAATTGAATTATTGATCAGTGACACCCAAGCTCCATGAATGCGCTCTTCTATTATGCTCGCTTACAGCGGGTTCAAGTCAAAAACGAAGTCACACAAATCTTTTCACCCCCTTATACATTTCCATCCACCCTTCCACTGGCCGGACCCATCTCAGCCTCGGAATCACTCCCACTCCCACTCCCCTCCGCCTCCTTGCCATTCACACATTCTTTACCACTCTTTTTCTCATCACCACCACAGGCACCACCACTCAGGAACTTCCCACCCTCAACATCCCCCACCCTCTCCCTCTTTTCCCCCCTCGAAAACAAAAACATTCCACCCACCACCGCTTTCCCCCCTCCACTCACCGTCACCGCAACCGCGCTCCCCACCCACCGATAAATACACGCTCCTACCAAACTGCCCACCGCAAGGCTAACCAAAAACGCAACCCGTCTATTCCTCCCCCTATTCTCCTTCAGCGGCCTACTCATCAAGCGCTTATCAATGACCAAATCCACCCACGCCGCCGTCGCCATGGCGGTGCTAATCTCCGTCATGTTCAGACTTCTTGACAGAACCACCTGACTCCCCGCCGCGGACGCCAAGAGGGCAATACACACTAGGGTTCGCGTGCCCGTGACGGCCTCCATGGTATCGATGCTGCCGGACTCGAAGAGGAGTTTTCCAGGGGCGTTGGTGTGGTAGCTACCGAACTGGAGGGCGGCGGCGATGAAGACGAGGGTGGTTTGGATGGTGTTGGTGACTAGAAGCCAGAAACGCCGGCGGGGACCGATCAGGTGCCCCAGTTGGCCGGTGAGGTAGGCGCTCCCCAAGAAGAAGCCGAGGGAGGTGGCGATGTTGGCGGTGATGAACATGGAAGGGTTGAATTCGGGGAGGGCGGCGGCGAGGAGGAGGAAGACGGTGTTGCCGGTTTGGTTGGAGGCGAAGCAGTGGAAGTCGGGGAAGGAGACTGCGTCTGTTTGATGTCAGTATGGGATATTCGGCAGATATACATTATTTGTATGTTTGATGAGAGGAGAAGGGAAGGTAGGAGTAAGGGAGGATGGAAAGATGGGTTCGAAAAAAAAAAAAAAAAAAAAAAAAAAAAAAAAAAAAAAAAGGTAAACATAAAGGGAGGGGCAGTGGAAAGGAAAAAGAGGGGGAAAAAACATACCTTGTAACCCGATACAAAATGTCAAAAGAAGAAGTTGAATCTCGGCAAAGGTTGAAGGCACGACATCCTCATTGAGGTATGCCCATGTTCTTGAAGCAAGGGACTGCTGGGATGCTGATGATGATTTGCTCGGTTGATGACATGAATATTTCGGACACCGGAACTCAGCAAGTGTATGACTCGGGTCAACCGTCTGGGTGTTTGGCGATGGTGGTAATGATGGTGATGTTGTCATGGTAGATACACACTCGGTTTACTTCTCTGGCAGCGAGACAAAATAGAGACGATGAGACGAACACCAGACTACCTAGAGAGGTCAAAGGAAGGACTCCCTTGTGTCAGATGCAGTCGAGTCGAGTAGAATACTCCTTGTAAGGAAAAATGGATGTTCACCTGAACTGGTCAACCTACTAGTAAAGAACGAAAGAATAGTCAAATGCAACAAAGAACGGCGTATCGAAGAAGATATATACAAAACCTTGGATGGATGGTATCACTCGACACCGGCCGACAATCAAGCAAACAAAACAAACAATTCTTCCCGGCCGGGCATCATCCAGGATCAGTAGTAGAGGTACGTATTCAAGAATTTCACCGCTTCTCCGTACAAGCAGTCCTTCATGGTCCCCGACCGACAAGACAAGACTCGACAAGACAGACTTCAGTTCCTCGTCCTGTCAAGTTAGTTCCCGATCGGTATTTCCCCCTTGTCGACAATGCCCGTGGTCCCCGGATATCTATGGTAAGTAGCGTGCGTTGTATGTGACTGGACGGCGACTGGGGACGGGACGGGTGGTGGCAAACCCTTCCCTTGACCAAAAAACGGGCCGGGACATGGGGATGGAATGGGATGGGGATGGGATGAACGTACCCCGTAGGGAATATGGAGCCAGCCGTAGGGCAGGGCACGGCAGGGCAGGCACGCGGTTTGACCGACACCGACACCCGTCCGTCATTCATTGTGTTTGAGAATCCAATCGATTTTCACCGGGGCTTTCTACCTAGAGGTACCCTGCGTGACATGCAGTACATTGGTATCGATTGGGACCAGCAGATAGGTAGGTAGGTAGGTAGGTAGGTAGGTACGCAACACCAGACAGACTCTTTGGGTTATTAATGACTGGATAGGTACCTCTACTATCGAGTTTCGAGGGACGATAACGCAGTGGTAGTCGCCCGGCGATTGATAGGTAGAGGTAGGTAGTTGATGGTCTTACATGAAAAGATATCGGGGACAAAGATAAAGTGAAGTGTCCGGTATCTGGTATCTGGTATCTGGGTACATACGAGATTGACCGAGCGGTTCGGTATCAAGCATGGAAGGTCTGGGGAATCAGTCAATACCAATGGATATCATAACACATGACACATGTCACCCTTCCAATCTTTTGATACACGCAGGCGGCAACCGAACCGGTGAGACACACTTGCTTCGCATGTCTCTAGTCCCCTTTTGGGTTTCTGTGTATGTAGTTCCCATCTTCCATTCATGGCGGGGGAACAAGATCACAAGGATCGAATCGGTGTACAACCTACATACCTCTAGCATCCAACACCCTACAGAAATCCAGAACTCGACCGCCCCAATGTCCCCTACCCTAGTGTACACTACATATGTACCTCACCGTCCACGTGCCAGTGGAATTGCCTTTGTTAGCGTTGACGTGTACATGTTGCGTCTACAAACATACATATGTATGTAACACTTGGGTCGCGGGAACGGGACGGATCGTTAACAAACTGGAACACTCGTGGTTGTGGTTGTAAAATCCCTTGTGGAAAATGATACGTCTACAAATGGACGAGAGGTGATGTTCGAATAATAACCAAGTGCAGTGGACCAGCCGATGGATGGACCGGGCGACTCCCGTCAGGTCCATCCAGTCTTCCCCCCGCCCCCGCCGCGCTTAACTTTGATGTGCGTCCCGCCGCTCGGGGGGGAAGGGAGGGGGCTCCACTGATGCCGACAAGATGGAGTGGGTCGGATATCGGCCTTCTCCACTTCTTCGCGGCTATCGGATGTCGGGGTGGGACGGGGACCGGGGTAGTGGAGAGATACTTCAGTTGGCTCCGGGGCCGGAGGCCGCTCGCTTGGAAGCTTCCCAGGAAGCAATTGAGTTCAGTTCTCGTTCGTACTTAGACTCAAACATCAAGTCACGGTTTCTCTCCTCCTCCTCACAACTTTAACGGGGAGATACTCCTTCCGGTCACTAATCAGTACCCTTAACGAGAAATGGCTGGTTATGACCCTTTGAGTGAAAGAAGAAGATCACCGATAGCCGCCCCGACAGCCGACCTTCACTTCACTTCACTTCACTTGCGCACCCCCAACTCATCCATCTTTATCTTTTCTTCGATGGGTCTTCGATCACCAATGTCCTTATCCGCCCGACCTTTCCACGCCTGACCAATCAAAGAAGGGAATGTGACTTTCACTTACACGATATCCTGCTCCTTCCCTTTTCGGAATTCTTTTTACTCGATCAGATCGGATCGGTTCAGTTTCACCGCTGGATTCCTTTCTTCCTGCCTGTCGTGCTACACTGCTTTGAATTTCACTTGGCTTCCATCAGATCCGATATGATGACTCTCAAAAGCCACGCACCGACACTATTTTGGCGAGCAGGATCGGTGAGTACGAAGAACTGACTAAAGAAAGAGTTCAGCCAGTGAGTGGTGTTGCTGTTTATCAATTGGTGAATTTTTCGAGCTGAACAGAGTCGAGCATGTCACTTGATAAAAGAGCGAATCGTCCATGATGGCCATGAGTCTATTGCAATCATGATGAAATCGACCCGGCTGTGTCATCTGACGGATAACCTGAGCAGAGGATGCTTGCTGCTGTAGATTTCCTACTGCTATCGAGATCAGTATTACTCAGGCATGCCAGAGCAATATCACCACTAAGCAAGATTCACGCCCGTCACAAGAACACGCATTAACATTCGTGACCCAGAATGTACATGACAAACAAGAAACGCTTTGGTATCATATCTATATGACTACATGTATATGAAAAGTGAACCCCAACGCTTTCCCTCGTTTGCGGTAAGATCCACCACGGCAACAATCATGGGATATATATATAGACCCTTGATCTTCATCATAAACCTCCTTTGGTATCTTAAAAAGAATCAAAATATTGACCATGCCCACAAGAGTCGCATGATGAGATAACGCCTGAACCCCGTCTATGGTAGTACTTAGTTGAACCCGCTCTCAATGCCTTTCATACGCCCGTGTTTTTTATTTACCAATCCCAGACAGCAAACAACAGCCACTTTTTAGTGAGTACCGTTGACACCGTTGGAGACACCGTTAGCAGCATCCGCAACAGCGCGCTCCAAAGCCTGGAGGACATCGGCCTTGAGGTCCTCGGCATCCTCAACACCGCAAGAGATGCGGACAAGGTCATCGAAAATACCGACGGCCTCGCGTTGGGCCTTGGGAATACCAGCGTGGGTCATGGAGCTAGGAATCTCGCAGAGGGACTCAACACCACCAAGAGACTCGGCAAGAGTGAAGATCTTGGTGTACTGGCAGAACTTCTCAGCAGCAGCGTGGCCGCCGTGGATGCGGAAGCTCAACATGCCACCACCCATACCGTTGCGGTGCTGCTTGAGAGCAATGGCGCGGTGGGGGTGCGACTCAAGGCCGGGGTAGTTGACCGAGATGACAAGAGGGGAAGCCTCGAGGGCATGGGCAATGGCGGTCGCGTTGGTGGTGGCCTCACGAGCACGGAGATGGAGGGTCTTGGCTCCACGGTGGGCGAGCCACGAGTCAAAGGCGGAGGGGACGGCGCCGATGGCGTTCTGGAGGAAGGAGAGGCGGGCATAGAGCTCGTCGCTGTTGAAGGCGGCAACACCCATGACCACGTCCGAGTGGCCGTTGATGTACTTGGTCACACTGTGAACGACGATATCGGCACCATGGTCGAGCGGGTTCTGGACGTAGGGGCTCAGGAAGGTGTTGTCGACCACGACCAGGATGCCACGCTCATGGGCGGCGGTAGCGACGGCGCGGATATCCACAAGGCGCAGGGTCGGGTTGCTGGGGGTCTCGATCCACACGAGCTTGGTGGCATCGGTGATGTGGTCGCGGATGTCCACCTCGATCTCGGGAGTGAAGGTGACCTTGACGCCGTGGGCCTTGGCAACCTGGGTAAAGTAACGGTGGGTGCCGCCGTAGACGTCCGAGACCGAGATGACGTGGGAGCCAGCGGCGAGCGACTGGAGGATGTTGGCCGTGGTGGCACTGCCGGACGAGTAGGCGAGGGCGTACTTGGCGTGCTCGAGAGCAGCAACCATCTTCTCAAAGTTGGCACGGTTGGGGTTGCTGCTGCGCGAGTACTCGAACTCGCCGACGGGCTTGCCGACGGCCGTCTGGGCAAAGGTGGTGGAGAGCGAGATGGCCTCGATCACGGCGCCAGTGGCGGGGTCGTGCGGGGATCCCGCATGGACGGCGAGCGTACCGAACCCATGGACGGGCGAGGGAGCGCGGGGGGGAGTGGTAATGGGGTGGTCGCTGGAGGCAGTCATTTTGTCTGGTAGTACCTAGGATGGCGATCTTGCTCGATTGGCGCGATTTGAGAGGGATTGCGCGGGTAGGGCGTCTAGCTGCCGTCTAGCTGCGTAGTTGGTGTCGGTAGTTGCGGAGATGTGACGGAGATGGCGCCAATTGGTGATGGCTCGGTCGACGGTCGGCGTGGTGGTTGCGGTTTCGGGGCTGGAGATGGAGAGAATGACGGACTTCTTATGGATTGTGCCTTTTTTTTTGCGGGCCGGCTCAATTGTGTGATGGGATTTGGCGATGGCGCAATTCAGGTTTTTTTGCCGCGGATCCACCCCCACACTGTTTCTTTACTCTTTCTGTTTTGGGACTCAGCACTTGACTACCGTACTACAATGGAACTGAAGTATTGTAGGGAATCTGAGACTGTGATGAAGACACCTTCAGTCTCTTTTATATCGACAATTATTCGACATGGACGAAGCGGTCAACTCAAATGACGACTCTGACACAAGTGTTGTCGTGATTGCTCAGCAGGATTGGGTAATCATTAGCACCACTGACACCATCGACGACCAACAGCAACCACACTCGTAAGCCGGCTACTGACACTATCGAATGATCAACTAACAGTCAATCGAACCGATACTGGCCGCGTTGAACGGCTTTTCCGAGCGGTCACAACAAGATGCGCTTTCATGGCCTGGGTAAAGGGCGCGTCTCAGCCTTGTTCTAAGCCTATTTCTATTACCTTATCTGATTGTCTTGTCGGCTTCTGGCTGGTTACAAGATCTTGACCGAAAGTCCACCGTGGTCTTTCTTTCGAGGTGCACATGGCAGTGCAGGAAAACCAAGAAAGAGATTGGAAGCCATGGAAATAGGTAGGTAGGACTACCTCTATGGCGGAATGCATGGTGTGTAACACGGATGCGGCACTGCTGTGTAATGTGTAATACTACCTGAAGTAGTGTACCTTGAATCTTGATCCGATGATGGATGACTTTCATCCGATCGATGGCCAAGTGTTTTGAAAGCTTGATATTTCTTGGCGCAAGGTCTATAGTAACTTGCGGCGGCTTGAAATTGGTGTAGTGTACATGAATACGCCTTGCGCAAAGCCAAGAGAGACTCAAACACCATTGCGCCCTTGTCATTGCAAAGTATGCAGTGATGACAAACAAGTCCGAGGTGTGACGTTGCTGACATATGTGTCTGTGGTTACTTAGCTTGGTAGAGATCCTCGAAAGGGTTTGTGACTTTAGTGTATCAAGATGCCAATACCAACATCTCCCGTCTCAGCCCTGAGCATCAACGCAATACTTGGTGCCAATCGTGCTTCCACATTCAAATTCATGTTCATCGCGCCGTGTTGGCAGATCACTCCATCATCCAGACCCGATTGACCCAACAGCGTGGACGTGGGGTAAAAACGTCAGATCAGATGCTCGCTCATCTTGAAAGCCCCGCCGGCAAGGGATCATGGCGATTTCCCACGATTTACAGTCTGCGTTCCCGTCAAGTCGGCTGTCGAGAAACAAAAGGCAACGGGATGGGATTGTCGAGTCAATTTGGCCAAAAGGTGGAGGGGACCCAACTGGCGATTGAAGAGCCTATCACAACAAGTCAGTCAAGTCAGTCAGTCCTCACCCACCATGGAAATCGGACAGCATGGATGCTGAGAGGTCCAGAGGGTCCACTGAATAACCTCAAGAGAGGTACAGCTTAGAGGTAAGGTAAGGACAGCACGTGTGTCTCATCCGATGCTTTTACACGTGTATGGTGGAAGTATTTTAGCGTAGATGAAGGCCAATCCGTGCGTCATCAGTGAATTCAATGCTCTTTTTTCGGATGTCTCGCCCAAGATACACAGACTCTCTTGTCAAGGGAACTCGCCCAGTCCCTAGCTGTCACTGCCCGTTCAAGTACAATTGACTCTATTCACAGCCAGACATGTCTCCACCCCTTGAGATGTCAGCTCTTTGCTCTTTGCACAATTCCTCCCATTTCCCCAGGTTTTTGGCAGTCAGCCTTGAATAAGCACAGGAATGAACAGCTGAACCTATGGCATGCAAGCCGCTTGTCCTTTGCGAGTCGATCTGAGACAGCTGAGCCGTCTGACGGGCAGTCTAACCTGGTTTCGTTGTGTCTTTTCGCGGGTTGTTACCAGGCGGCAGTTTCCTGTCAGAACTGCATTGTAGTGTATCATTGAATCTGTCACTGCCTACATACACCTGGAGGAGGAACATTCCGTGTACATGTATGTAACTGAAGCCTCCCTCCACTTTCCCGGGCGTGGCCCTACACAGTACGCAGTACTTACACTGAACACAGACGGCAGGCATGCCCATTGGCTGTCCCCTTTCCCCGTGCTTTCTTGACAAATGATCGACCCGTCATTCTCTCCCTGCGCTCCACAAGCAGCGGCCCCACTCGGATCCGGTCCATCAACTGGGAATGGCATCACTTGATTGGCCCAACCAACGCCCTGGACGGACTCCGATGAACAAATACGGGGTAACGAGAGTACTTACATGACCCGACCCCATACCCAAAGCTTCCTAACCCAAGTAGATACGCTAAGACCGACCCCACACTGTAGAAAATCTCTTAGCTGACTATCACCCCTTTAATACGTCGCATATATGCCTTTTAACTTTCCCTATGGAGAAACAACCGGCGCTTTTGATCCCAACAAACGAAACTTGCCTACGAATAAGAAATGCACAAGTCCGAACAATATCAGCCCGAACTCACCCTTCCGTAAACCTTCCGCAATAATTTATAATAATATTTATATAATTTATCCCTAATTAATCTTTAATTTATCGTACTCGACGTAAAATAAGCGCTAACCTTATTTCTAACGCCGATACTTTAATTATTATTATTAGGTTTGGTTTAATTAAATAGAATAATAAAGTGTTTAATAGACTATTTATTATATTCGAACTATAGTAAATTATTAGTATAGTAACCGAATTTAATAAGTTAGAGGATTTAAAGGATATAACCCCTCCTAATATTATAATACTTAATAACCTCCTAGTAAGTTTTTATTGATATATTCTAAATATATCCTATATTAATTAATAATTAATCCTATAATATTAATTATATAAAGGTTGAGACTATAGGCCCAACGCTTATTTTATTTAATAATATTAATTAATACTCTATCTTTATTGAAACGATATATTATATAATTATTATTCTAGAATACTCCGAATTTTCTATTCTTAGTGTAGTATACGTTGTAGACGTTAATGGTTTAACCGAAGATTAAATTAAGGCTCCGTAGAATGAGGTATATAACGGTAGTATTTTAAAATAAAATAGTAATTTAAATAAGATTAATATTTAATTACTCTCTTATATCCTAAATTTAGTATTATATTGCAAGGAAAATGCCTACGAAGGAAACTTCCTCTAGCTATTTAAATAATGCTATTTATTATTATACTATATATAAATATATTAATATTAAATATTGTAAATATTTAGATTATAGAATTTAATAAGCGTATAAATAAGGGTCTATACCTATAATTGACGAAGAAATTATAAACTTTTTATTTTAAATCCGCCTTCAATAGAACAAAGTCCCTTTAGCTAAACGAATTATTAAGTATAAATTTATTTATAATTTATCTTCGGCTTTAATTATATTATTACAACCTAATTAATAGTAATTATTATTTACTAATATAATCTTTATAATTAGTTGGGTATAGGCGGCTAGAATATATTAGGAGATATAGGGCTGTAAGGAATCGAGGCTATTTTATAAGTTTATTTAATATATAAGTAGGGTATTTCCTATTTAAAATATACCCCTTATAATTGGTGTTACTTATATTCCTAATTTATTTCTATTAAGATAATTATTAGTTATATTCGCTATTAGCTAAAGTATTAAAATTTAAAGCCGGGAGAGAGGATATATTTTTTTACTAGCTTCCTTAATAACCTTAATCGATTCTAATTAAATATTAAATTAATAATTAAAGGTTATTTAAGGGACTCTATACCTAAACCATCGTATATTAAAGTATATACTAAAATATATTCTATATTAGTAAGAAAAGCTAAATATAGTAAATAGATCTTTCCTCCTTATTTTAAAGATTTATTAAAGATTTATTAGCGATAAATTAAAGACCAAATACTTATAAGGATATAGTACTATTTAAATTCGAAGTTACAATATTATTATTAATACTTACGTCCCAACTAATACCAAAACTATCCTATATATTATTATAACCTCCTATAGTTAATATACGTACCTACTACTACCTCCCAATAAAATTCCTTAATATATTATT
>NC_026501.1:9483575-9484993 GCF_000182925.2 Neurospora crassa OR74A
GTTAGGCTCTATTATTCTAAATTTATATTAAACCTCTAATTATTTATATTATAGAGAATCTACGAAAGGAGGTATAGAATTAGGCTCAAAATAAATCTATTCTAATTATTTGCGTTGGGTACAACCGCACTTATTCAAATATAGACTAAAAAATATAGGATATACTACAACTAAATATTAATATAATTGAAATACTATATTAATAATCTTACTATTAGAGCGATTGGTTTATATCGCTTCTTCTGTATATTTATATATATATTTATTACAATTAGGGATTTATTACTAATATATTTAAAATTTACTACTACTATACTTTTACTAACCTATTAGTAGGAATATAAGATTCGATTATACTCTTATAATATATAAGGAAATTTAGATAAAGTATAGTATTAAATTTAAATATCGGGCTAATTTACTTACAGACCAATTAAACTATAATATAACGAAAGTAGATAGTAGGTTAATAATTAATTAATAATTTACTTAATATAGTAATAACTAATTTTATATAAATAAATAAAAAAGGGATAACACTCTAATAGGAATAGAGAAAATAGTTAAGAAGGTACTAATTTATTTTAATTTAATAATACCTTTTTGCCCCTCAACTCCTCCTTTTATTTCTATTCTATTAAATTAAATAAAATTAATATTCAATAATTCGCTAATTATATTATTATTCTAAACCTTTAATAATTATTAATTATTCGTATAGGCCTCGTCCTTTAGCGTTACAACTCTAAAATTAATTAAATTTTTATATACCTTAATAAAATATAATAAATCTAACGTTAAAATTAAACGTCTAATACTATAAATACCCACCCCGCGCATACGAATATTAATTTAAAAGGTAAAAAAAATATAGGCCGAAGAGAAGGATAGAATATTTATACGTACCTTCGAATTTAAAACTCTCTAAATAAAGCGAATTAAAGTAGAGAAAGTACGTAAGAAGGAATATAAAGAAGTAACCGAGGTAGAAACTATAAGTATTAAAATATAAAAAGAAGTTATTAAAATATAAATAAAATTATAAGAATTAATAAAGGGGGGTAAATAAATAAAAGTCGGAGCGTATTCGCCCGAAGTACTAATTTACTATACGAACGTTAATAATTTAATTAGGATAGATCTCTATATAAAATCCTTATTTTATAAGATTTCTTAATAATAGAAATCGATTAATAGTTATTAAGCGGCTAATAGAAGACTAATTATTTATATATTTATAAAGGTATATTATTAAGCGGATAAGGATTTGAGTACTATGTAGTTTAAAGTTTGTAGGTTATACGGGGACCCGGATTAATAATTATTATATAATAAAGTATAGTAAATATATACCTAGGGTAAATTACTCCTATAGAACCCCTCTATATACAATTCGTTCCGCCCTTATATATATAAGG
>NC_026501.1:9485093-9486776 GCF_000182925.2 Neurospora crassa OR74A
TTAAATAGAAGTGTAATATAAAATCCTCTATTAAATTTATTAAATATTTATATTAAAATTCTTTATAACTCTATAATTTACTTACGTTATTTCTTTATAGGGAAATATTAGTATAATCCGTACTTTAGAATATCTACTTTAAATTTAGGTAAATTTATATTCAATTATCTATATAACCCCTCCTCGGTCGGTCCTTTTAATTCCTCTCCTCCTCTTTCCTTTAATAATATATTTTCTAAATAAAATTTCCCTATAGGGAAATAATATAGGTAAAGAAGACTAATACTTTATATTCTCGTAAGAAATCTTTAATAATTCTACCCAATATAAATATAAAACCCTCCCCAGTCGTCCCTTTTAACTTATATTTCTATTTTTATTTTTTAAATAATATAATTTAAAGTAAAATTTCCCTATATAAAAACAATATAAATAATAAAAATTAATATTTTGTTTTATTATAGGAGATATTCGTTAATTTAATTATAAGTAATATTATTATTTTTCTTTATAGGGAAATAAAGTAATAGAAATAGTTAATTTAAAGGTTAAGAGTAATATAGCTACTAACCTAAACCTTAAGCTACTAATTAAATTCTTCGATAGTAAGAAATTCAAAACCCTTTTAGTATTATACTATCTACCGTTTGCTTAGTATAAATTAATTAATAGAAATAATTTAGCGGTTATAAATTATAAATTATAATAAATTAAGAATATTTTAATATAAGCGAACTATCCTTACTATAGCAGTTACTACAATATCCGAACAATTAAGACCCTCCTTAATATTTTATTTAAATTTATTTTTCCCGAAAGTAATAATATATACTCTTTCGAAGTTAGTCGTACTATACTTATTATATTAGAATTCTATAATAAGGAATTACGTAATTTATCAAATAGGTTTATTCTAAGCCAAACTATTACCTTCGTATTTAAAGCGAAGGCCGCGCCCAAAGTACCGGTATATATATTAATATTTAACTATTTTAATACAACTATATTAGGAAATTATATAGAATATAAATATAAATTACTAATATATATTATAATACGACCCTACTTATACTTTCGCTATAGAGAAATATTATTTAATTTATTATACTTTTTCCCTATAGAAAAATATTACCCGCGTTATTATACTAACTTTTAATCTTTATTATAGTAATTAAAATTTTCGGCCCCTTTACTTATTTGAAGGCTCTTTATATTTATAGTAATACTATTTAGAATAGCGCTTCCTTTAATATATAGAAATAATTGCTAAAGGATTTCCCCTAATCCTTTATATACCTATAATATAGTTATATTCTAACTTCTATTATTAAAGAGCTATACGTCCCTCTTATTCCTTATACTATCTAGGTTAGAAATTTAAAGAACCCTATACTAGAATAATACTACTTAATAAACTAAAATAAAATTTATTTAATAACTACCTTTCTCGCAATATACCTTACTTATTTTAAAACCTCTACTATAAATATAAATTTTAATAATATATTATACTATACTTAGGATTTTTCTAAAGAGTATAATTAGGGTAACTACTCTATAAATAATTAGGTCCGTATTATAATCTATTATAATTACTTTACTACCTAATATATTAATAGAAATTATTATTTCGTTAATTACAATAGTATTATACTTAAAAAGGCTATACTATATATAGTTATA
>NC_026501.1:9486876-9490991 GCF_000182925.2 Neurospora crassa OR74A
TTTAACTACCCTTTAACTTTCTATATAAGGAAATAATAGATTAACTATATCTATAAATACCTATATTATTTATAAGTTAGAAGAGAGTCCTTTAAGAGCGGCTATGTTGGCTAATGACGTCGGTACTAGAAAAACGATTATATATATAATAGCGATTTTAATATATATAGAAGAAATAGAATATAGGAGTAAAATAGGATAATATATTACTTATCCTTCGCTAATTCTAATACTATTTAACTTTATTACCTAAATATTTTATAAATATACAATCATATTCGGAAATTCGCTCAATTTCAAATGCTTTTACAATTATTGTAATACTATATTCTAGCGGGATAGTTGTACGTAAGCTATATTAACCTAATAAGAATTTAATATATTTATAGTTACATATATTAAGAAGTATAATAACCCCGATATAGTATAGTTTGTTATTTTAACCGCTATTTTTATATATTATTAGCATTAAGTATATAAATTTTCCTTCTCTAGCAATAGGTTTCTTATTAAGTATAATAAATATATCCTATAGGATTAATTAATAAAAGTTAGTAATAATTATAATACTAGTAGTGTAAGTAAGAAGGCTTCTATTAAGAAGTAAGCTCCGAAAAAAGGTTCGAAGAAGAAAAGTTCGAAGAAGACCGCTCCTATTAATAATAAATAGGAAGATAATAAATAAAATAACGATAAGCAAAAAGATACGGAGATTATTAATTACGCTAAATTATAAGTGGAGGAGGAGGAGAATAAAGATTTGGAAGATAATACCAAATAAATTTTCCTATAATAGAAAAATCCTAATTATTTATAGTTTCTATATAGGGAAATAAAGGTATTTATTAATAGTTTTTATATAGGAAAATAAAGGTATTTACTAGTAGTTTCCTTATAGCTTTTAATTGTAAAATATTAATATACTAATAAATAATAGTATAAATAAAGTCCGAAAGTCGTACTTTTACTATTTAATAATAATATTAATCGAAGGTATAATATTCTATAGAATTATTTATAATAAAGTATAATTTATACGTAATAAAGATTCTATAATATAGAGATAGATCCGCCTATTGCCTAAGTGTACTATTATTTATATTTCTACTACCCCCCTTTTAAATAGAGTAATAAATTTTAATGTATTTGCCTCCCTAGTATAGGAAAATACAGCGCTCCCTATTTAATTTCCGGACTATTTTACCGGCGAAGCCCTTATAGAATTCAATAAATTTTACTACAACCTTAACCATCCTACTAATTTTTAATTTAATTATAATATACCCGGATTTGTTAATATTTTTAATGATTTCTAATTAATTAAGAAGATATAGGGTTTTAAATAGTAGGCCCTTAACCTACTTACTTAGAATTTAATATCGGATAATAGGGCTATTGTATCGTTCGGTACTATATTTATTATCAATAATTATAAATATATTTAATTATTTTATAGTATAATAACCCTTATTATTTTACTTAATAGTATTATAATATACCTATCGGCTATTATTCTATTAATAACTATTTATTGTATTATATTTACCTACCGCGCTTTAGGTAATAAAATTATAATTATAATTAACGCTATATTTAAACGCCTATATAATAATCCTATATACAATATAGAGGATTCTAAAGACGCTAAAAAGAGAAAGGGACTCGATATAATATTAATTCGTTCCTTATAATACTTTGTGTAAAATTACTATATATTCCAACTCTTAGGCGTCTATAATCCTATTATAATTTTAAATACTAAAAAGATAGAAAGGCTCTTATCTTATAAATTAAGATTCTCTAACGCTACTTAAACTCTTAATAAGGAAAATTTGTTAGTTAAGCTTAGCGTTAATACTATTGAAGCGCTCTTTAAGAACAATTTTAATAGTAGCTTAATATATACATTTTCCTAATTAAATTAAAATCCGGATATTTAGCCTCCCGTCGACCCGACCCGTATACTCGCTTTTTATTACAATAAATCTCTATTATAGATATAGATATTAAAAGAATATTTTAAATAGAAAGGGTAGAAGAAGCGTATATTAGTAATTATTAATTCGCCTTAAATATAAATATAAGCCCCCTTAATCGCCTACTATAACCTACCTATATTAATATTTTTATAAAACCCTTATATCCTTATTAGAGAAGGCCTCTTTCCTAATATAGTCTATTAGGTCTAATTAAGCGTAGTTAGAATAAATTACTATTATTTCGGATTAGAATTCACTATAAATAAATATTAATATTCTTATCTTAAATTCTAACGTTAATACGGCCAGACTAAACGTATATTAATAATACTATATTAGTATTAAACTCTTATTTATATAGAATATATTAACTATACTTTAATATATTAAACGTTTCTATTAAATTGGATAGACTAAACTAATATAATAATTCCTCCTAACTATTTACAATATTATCAATATATAGCAAAAAGAATATATAATGAGAAAGGTTAGTCTATATTTCCCTATAGAGAAACATTACTTATAAGTTCGCTAATTTAAATTAATAAGTCTATTCCCTCTAATTAGAAATTAGTATTAAATATATTTATAATAAATATTTATAAATATTTTTATTATATAAAGTTGTAAAAGTCGTAATATTATACGAATTTAACCGCTACGCTTAAATAGTATCCCCTCTTTAAGGAATCGAAAATTATTATATAATACGCGCAACATATATTAGTAATATATATTCTTCATTTATTTAATATTATATAATATATAAGGAGGGCTTCGAAGATAGCGAAGTAAATTAGGCCATCCTCAAATATTTACTTCTTTATAGGCTAATATTTATAGATTTTATTTTCAATAGTATTACTAATAATACTATTTTTACAATTAAAGACTTAAATAAAGTATTTGAAGGCACTACCAATCTATTTAATATTAATACTATCTTTAAATATAAATAAATAAAGGAGGAGTATCGCTAGTTTATAGCGGACTTAATTAATACCCCTATTAAGTCCTCCAAGGATAAGTAGCGGAAAAGAATAGTTATATAAATTAAAATTGTAAATAAGATTAGTTAGAGTAATATTAAGATTAAATCCGAAAAAGAATTAGTAGAGATCTTTAAACTAAATAACGAATTTAAAAAGGCCTATTAGAATATTATTATACTATATAACCTACAATTAATTAGTAAACAACCTACGGAGAATACCCTCTCCAATTCGCCTATAATTAAATAATTATATCGATTAAACTTCTAAAGTAATTCTTATAAAAGTATTATACTAGAAATCAATTCTACTACTAATACGCTTACTATAATAAATACTACCGAAAATATATAAACTTTCCCTATAAGGAATAAAAATAACCCCCCCAAATCGCCTATAACTAAATATTAGTAATAATTAAACTACCGAAGTAATTCTTATAAAGGTGTTATATTAGAAGTCGACCCTACTCTCCCGCCTACTAGTAATACAATAAGCGCTACTAGAAATATATAAACTTTCTCTATAAGGAATTAAAATAGCAGAACGTAATTATTTTCTAATAACAACTCCAACCCTACTCTCCCGCCTACTAGTAATACGGTAAACGCTATTAGAAATATATAGATTTTCCCTATAGGGAATTAAAATAATAGAGCGTAATTATTTTCCGATAACAATTCCGACTCTATTCTCCCGCTTATTAATAACTTATTTAATACCTAGGAATTAGATAATAATAATAATTAAAATAGTTTTATAAATATCCCCTATTTAAAAAATAGGAAGGTAAGCCTTCTAATCCTATTTCTAACGTATCTTTAATCTATTATTAATAATTTCTTAGGTTAATACTAGAAAAATAAAACTAATATATAAGGAGTATTAAAATATACCTTTATTTACTCCTTATATTTATCTGAAATATAAAGCAAACTCTTATACCTATAAATTTTATATCTATCTTTTTTAAAACTTCTATTAATTATCTATTTATTATAAGCCCCCCCTCTATTCGCCCCCCTAATAATAGTAAAGGTTAGCGCTACATTATTTAAACCTACTTCTAAGAAAATAGAAGTAAAGATATATTCTAAATATATTATAGATCGACTTAAGCTTTTGATAGGGTAATACTACA